>NC_054493.1:7638107-7805607 GCF_017639515.1 Carcharodon carcharias | reverse complement strand
CAGTAAGATAAGAGCCCATGGTGTTAGAGGCAAGGTACTAGAAGATTGACTGTCTGGCAGGATGCAAAGAGTAGGGATAAGGGTGTCCTTCTCAGGATGGCGGCCAGTGACTAGTGGAGTTCCGCAGGGGTCAGTGTTGGGACCACAACTTTTCACTTTATACATTAATGATCTAGATGAAGGAACTGAGGGCATTCTGGCTAAGTTTGCAGATGACACAAAGATAGGTGGAGGGACAGGTAGTATTGAGGAGGCTGCGGAAGGATTTGGACAGGTTAGGAGAATGGGCAAAAAAGTGGCAGATGGAATGCAATGTGGGGAAGTGTGAGGTCATGTGCTTTGGTAGGAAGAATAGAGGCATAGACTATTTTCTAAATGGGGAGGGAATTCAGAAACCTGGAGTGCAAAGGGACTTGGGAGTTCTAGTCCAGGATTCTCTTAAGGTTAACTTGCAGGTTGAGTCGGTAGTTAGGAAGGCAAATGCAATGCTGGCATTTATTTCGAGAGGACTAGAATATAAAAGCAAGGAGGTGCTGCTGAGGCTTTATAAGGCTCTGGTCAGACCATATTTAGAATATTGTGAGCAATTTTGGGCCCCATATCTCAGGAAGGATGTTCTGGCCCTGGAGAGGGTCCAGAGGAGGTTCGCGAGAATGATCCCAGGAATGAAAGGCTTAACATATGAGGAACGTTTGAGGACTCTGGGTCTATACTCGATGGAGTTTAGAAGGACGAGGGGGGATCTGATTGAAACTTACAGAATGCTGAAAGGCCTGGACAGAGTGGACGTGGGGAAGATGTTTGCATTAGTAGGAGAGACTCGGACCCGAGGGCACAGCCTCAGAGTAAAGGGAAGACCTTTTAGAACAGAGATGAGGAGAAACTTCTTTAGCCAGAGAGTGGTGAATCTATGGAATTCATTGCCACAGAAGGCTGTGGAGGCCAGGTCATTGAGTGTATTTAAGACCAAGATAGATAGGTTCTTGATTGTTAAGGGGATCAAAGGTTACGGGGAGAAGGCGGGAGAATGGGGTTGAGAAACTTATCAACCATGATTGAATGGCGGAGCAGACTCGATGGGCTGAATGGCCTAATTTCTGCTCCTATGTCTTATGGTCTCATGAATGTGTATGTGTGTGTCTGTGTATATGTGTGTGTCTGTTTGGCTATTCGTGTGTTTGAGGTGTGTTAAACACATGAACTGACACATGCATAATCATACACACACACAGGCATACTCACTGTTTGTGTGTGTGTGTGTGTGTGTGTGTGTGTGTGTGTGTGTGTGTGTGTGTGAGAGAGAGAGAGGCTGTGTGTATATATTGGGGAGGCGATGGTGTATTGTCACTGGGCTAGTAATCCAGAGACCCAGGGTAATTCTCTGGGGACCCGGGTTCAAATCCTGTCACAGCAGATGGTGGAATTTGAATTTGATAAAAATCTGGAATTAAAAGTCTCATGATGACCATTGGTAACACACATCTGGTTCATTTCAGGGATGAAAATCTGCTGTCCTCTCACTGTGACTCCAGACCCACAGCAATGTGGCTGACTCTTAAAAAATGCCGTCTGGCATTTAGGGCAATTAGGGACGGGCAATAAATGCTGGCCTAGCCAGCGATGTCCACATCCCATTAAAAAATATAAAAAACAATTGTGTGTCTGTTCGTGTGTGTGTGTGTCTGTTCGTGTGTGTGTGTGTCTGTTCGTGTGTGTGTGTCTGTTCGTGTGTGTGTGTGTCTGTTCGTGTGTGTGTGTCTGTTCGTGTGTGTGTGTCTGTTCGTGTGTGTGTGTGTGTCTGTTCGTGTGTGTGTGTGTCTGTTCGTGTGTGTGTGTGTGTGTGTGTCTCTATGTGTGTGTGTGTCTCTATGTGTGTGTGTGTCTCTATATGTGTGTGTGTGTCTCTATATGTGTGTGTGTGTGTGTGTGTGTCTGTTCGTGTGTGTGTTTGTGTGTGTGTGTGTTCGTGTGTGTTTATGTATGGTTCAATTTAAAAAATCAGCCAGCAAACGCTTTTCTTAAAGATGCTAAGGTTAGTTTATTACAGAATTACTGCTGCTAGTAACTCAAGTAAAAGTTATCGTTTTAGCCAGAGGAACTGAATATAAAGGTCGGAAGGTTGTACAGGGCACAGGTGAGACCACATCTGGAATACTGGGTACAGTATTGGTCCCCTTATTGAAGGAAGGATGTCAATGTGTGGGAGGCAGTTCAGAGAAGGTTTACCAGACTCATACCTGGAATGGGTGGGTTGTCTTATGGGGAAAGGTTGGACAGGTTAGGCTTGTATCCGCTGGAGTTTAGAAGAGTAAGAGGTGACTTGATTGGAACATATTAGATCCTGAGGGGAGTTGACAGGGTGGATGTGGATTTAGGACAGAGATGAGGAGAATTTATTCTCTCAGGAGGGTGCTGAGTCTTTGGAACTCTCTTCCTCAAAAGGCAGTGGAAGCTGAGACTTTGAATATTTTTAAGGCCGCGGTGGAGAGATTCTTGATTAACAAGCGGGGGGTGAGAGGTTATTGGGGGTGGGCGGGAATGTGGGGTTGAGGTTACATTCAGATCAGCCACGATCTTATTGAATGGGGGAGCAGGATCGATG
Organism: Carcharodon carcharias; assembly: GCF_017639515.1. Lineage (NCBI taxonomy): Eukaryota > Metazoa > Chordata > Chondrichthyes > Lamniformes > Lamnidae > Carcharodon > Carcharodon carcharias. The sequence goes on along the minus strand of NC_054493.1, from coordinate 7,803,005 downwards.
GGCCGAGTGGCCCCTACTCCAGCTCCTAATTCCCTCGATCGGTGGTCCCAGCGCTTCCCGATGGTCTGGAATCTCCCGGCACAAACAGCAGCCTAGTTGGCGACAGGTTCAGTTCGGGGCTTAAAATGGCTGCAGAATTAGTTCATGTTCAGGGAGTCGCTGTCGGGTCCCAAGCAGGAAATGAATCAGGTTGTGGTCCTTTGGCGTTCCCTTCCTGTCTGCTGTTCCCCTCAAAGTCAAATCGGGGCTTTCACACCTTTCAGGAGAGACAGTGGTCAAACCTGCTGGACTCATCTGCGGGTGTCAAAGACTCTCCGGAGTCAGGTACACAGATGCTATCATGAGACCATAAGACATAGGAGCAGAAATTAGGCCATTCGGCCCATCAAGTCTGCTCCGCCATTCAATCACGGCTGATAAGTTTCTCAACCCCATTCTCCCGCCTTCTCCCCGTAACCTTTGATCCCCTTACCAATCAAGAACCTATCTATCTCAGTCTTAAATACACTCAGTGACCCGACCTCCACAGCTTCTGTGGCAATGAATTCCATAGATTCACCACTCTCTGGCTAAAGAAGTTTCTCCTCATCTCTGTTCTAAAAGGTCTTCCCTTTACTCTGAGGCTGTGTCCTTGGGTCCTAGTCTCTCCTACTGATGGAAACATCTTCCCCACGTCCCACTCCATCCAGGCCTTTCAGTATTCTGTAAGTTTCAATCAGATCCCCCCCTCCTCATCCTTCCAAACTCCATCGAGTACAGACCCAGAGTCCTCAAACGTTCCTCACATGTTAATTATCATGTCTAACAGTCTAAGACAGAGCAAGCACGTTCAGCAATTTCAAAACCGTTTTCAAAATGGTTTTCAAATTAAATGGGAAGGTTTGAAAGTAGAAATGGCCCTTTAGACCAGGACTCCATAAAATCTGTAATTTCACAGTGACACATTCGGGACACCAAGGCAACAGATAATATAAATCTACCTCTACACTGTCCCTATCAAACACTCCGAGGACAGGTACAGCAAGGGGGTAGATACAGAATTAATCTCCCTCTACTCTGTCCCCATCAAACACTCCCAGGACAGGTACAGCATGGGGTTAGATACAGAGTAAAGCTCCCTCCACACTGTCCCCATCAAACACTCCCAGGACAGGTACAGCACGGGGTTAGATGCAGAATTAATCTCCCTCTACGCTGTCCCCATCAAACTCTCCCAAAACAGGTACAGCACGGGATTAGATACAGAATTAATTTCCCTCTACTCTGTCCCCATCAAACACTCCCAGGACAGATACTGCACGGGGTTAGATAAAGAGTAAAGTTCCCTCTGCACTTTCCCCAACAAACACTCCCAGGATAGGTACAGCACGGAGTTAGATACAGAATAAATCTCCCTCTACACTGTCCCCATCAAACACTTCCAGGACAGGTACAGCACGGGGTTAGATACAGAGTAAAGCTCCCTCAACACTGTCCCCATCAAACACTTCCAGGACAGGTACAGCACGGGGTTAGGTACAGAGTAAAGCTCTCTCTACACTGTCCCCATCAAACACTCCCAGGACAGGTACAGCACATGGTTAAATACAGAGTTATGCTCTCTCGATCCTGCCCCATCTCCCACAACCCCCCCCCCCCCCCCCCCCACCCTCCCGCAGGACAGGTACAGCACGGGGTTAGATACTGAATTACCCTTGACCTTTGATGCGACCTCTGACCCTGTCTGCTCTCTCTCCTTTCAGGCGATTGAGGGAGCCTCTCACCACGTCTATGCCGACAAGCCAGAAGAGTTCAACGCAGCCATCGTGGAGATCTGTGACTCGGTACCCAATGGCTCCTCACCCCGGTGTACCCCCACCGCCACCCTTCGGCCCTCCTCCTCCTCCTCCTCCTGCCCCATGCCCGCAGCTCTTCCCCACACTCCAGCGCACACACCTCCGCTGTCAGACTCTGCCTTGGAATAAAATAAAGTCTTGTGTCTACGCCACTGTGGCTGGCCGCCCCCCCTCCATCCACCCCTAGCGCCACTGTTCACTCAGGGCAAGTGCGGCATCTCCACATGGATCCTCAGGTCCGCCGTGCCAATCCCTCCCTCCGGCCTCTGTGCTGTTCCCTCTTGGTCCTGTCCACTCCAACTCGGACAGAGGTGTTTGTTCTGAAGGACTTTATGGTGCAGACTCGCCGCTTTCCATTGGGAGCCAGCGAAGCAGTGGCTAAGAGCCGGCGACCTATTCAAGTGTAGAGGAACTGGAGTCATTCGGAAACATGTACCATGTGAAACATTCTCCCTCGGTCTCGCTTTGTTTGGCAGGAACAACCGTGCCATGTTCTCGGGGTCAGCTTTTTCAGATACAAGTTCCTGTCCCTGTTTCCCTGGGGGTATTTGGAAGTTCTCAACACACCGCGCTCAGAAGGCAGCCCCTGTTGCCTCTCATTCAGATGGTTCCAGTGTTCTGGCTTCACTCCCCAGCCAGACAAGGCGGAGAAGCCTTAATCCAAGGCTGACATTCTCCCTGCATAACCCACTCACACATTGTGAGACGCCCGCGCTGTCGGAGGGTCAGTGCTGAGGGAGAGCCGCACCATCGGAGGGTCAGTGCTGAGGGAGAGCCGCACTGTCGGAGGGTCAGTGCTGATGGAGAGCCGCACTGTCGGAGGGTCAGCGCTGAGGGAGAGCCGCACTGTCGGATGGGGTTTCAGTGGTCCAGTTTCTCGCGTTCCCTTTTTTACTCAATATCAAGGATTCCAAGGCCACTGCTAAGGGGAGGCGGCTGCAGAATAACTCCCTGCCCCCTTGGGGCTTTAGATATATCCCTTAACTTCTACCCAGCGCTCAAAAACAGGCGGTCACCCCCTCGCTCGTGGGATCTTGCTGTGCGTGGTGGCGACCTGTCTGTACGTGTTCAGAGCGGAGACGGTTTGTTAAAAAGGCTTTTCAGTCCCTGACGCGTGTTTGTAGCTTCCCTGTCTGGGATGGCTGAGACTTGTCCTGCAGACGCAGTTTGGTGTCTGGGCAGTTGGGTGATTGTATGTAAACACTGTCCTGATCTAACGTGACACCCCCTCCCTCCATGACGGGGAACGGTGACGGGCGAAGGGCTCTTGGTGAGAAGAGGTTCAGTCGGCTGCTGATTCCAGTTCGATGTGGGTTTAAGTTCTCCTCCTGCAGGGACCGGAGCTACACCGCAGTCCCTTCACGCCCTCCCCTTGCCCAGCGCCAGCCCTGCTCCGTGTAAAGGGAGGGTCTCGCTGCCCTCACCCCACTGTCCAGGGTGGCACTCGTAAATTCACGGGCGATCTTGAAGTGCTGGGTGGATGTCCTTTGCTCCTCTCCCGCTCTCGCTCTCTCTCTTTCTCTACCTCTCTCTCCTTCTGTCTCTCGCTCTCTCTTTCTCTCCCTCTCTCCCATTCTCTCTTGCTCTCTCTTTCTCTCCCTCTCTCTCGCTTTCTCTCTCTTTCTCTCCCTCTCCTTCTGTCTTTCACTTTCTCTCTCTTTCTCTCCCTCTCTCTTTCTCTCCCTCTCTCTCTCCTTCTGTCTCTTGCTCTCCCTCTCTCTCCTGTCTCTCGCTCTCTCTCTCTTTCTCTCCCTCTCTCTTTCTCTCTCCTTCTGTCTCTTTCTCTCTCTCTCAATCCTTCTGGCTCTCGCTCGCTCTCTCCTTCTGGCTCTCACTCTCTCTCTCTTTCTCTCCCTTTCTCTCCTTCTGTCTCTCACTCTCTTTTTCTCTCCTTCTGTCTCTCTCCTTCTGGCGCTCGCTCTTTCTCTCTCTCCTCTCTCCTTACGTCTCTCTCTCTTTCTCTCCCTCTCTCTCTCTCCTGGCTCTCGCTCTCTCCCTCTTTCTCTCTCTCTCTCCTTCTGTCTCACTCTCTCTCCCTCTCTCTTTCTCTCTCCTTCTGTCTCTTGCTCTCTCTCTCTTCCTCTCCCTCTCTCTCTCCTTCTGTCTCTCACTCTCTCTTTCTCTCTCTCTCTCTCTCAATCCTTCTGGCTCTCGCTCTCTCTCTCTCCTTCTGGCTCTCACTCTCTCTCTCTTTCTCTCCCTTTCTCTCTCCTTCTGTCTCTCTCTCCTTCTGGCGCTCGCTCTTTCTCTCTCTCCTCTCTCCTTCTGTCTCTCTCTCTTTCTCTCCCTCTCTCTCTCCTTCTGTCTCTCACTCTCTCTTTCTCTCCCTCTCTCTCCTTCTGGCTCTCCCTCTCTCTTTCTCTCCCTCTCTCTTTCTCTCCCTCTCTCTTTCTCTCCCTCTCCTTCTGTCTCTCCCTCTCTTTCTGTGCAGCTCTCCGTCGGACTCTCGCCCTCCCATCCCTCAGAGGGGGCTTCACCAGCCTGGTCCCTGGGTTTGGCTTAGGAGGGAAGTTTGGGCCTGTACTGTTTGGGGTACGAGGAGTGACCTTATTGGGGGTTCCTGGAACTCCCTCCCTAACAGCAGGGTGGGTGTACCTACACCACAGGGACTGCAGTGCCTCAAGGTATGGGCTCACCACCACCTTCTCAAGGGGGCAGTTAGGGACGGGCATTAAATGCTGGGCCTGACCAGCAAAGCCCACATCCCATAAACATATAAAAAACATAAGCTGCTAAAGGAATGAGCGGGCAGGATGCTGAACAGGGTGGATGCTGCTCCCCCTGGTGGTGGGGAATCTGGAACGAGAGGGGAGGGGGCCACGGTTTCAAGACGGAGATGAGGAGGGATTTCTCTCAGGGGGAGGGGGTCGTTGGTCTGTGGAATTCTCTCTCCCCCCGGAGAGCAGCAGAGACCGGGTGGTCGAATACGTTCGAGGCCGAGTTAGACAGATTGTTGATGGACCGGGGAGTCGAGGGTTACGTGGAGGGAGAGAGGGAGGGAGGGAGGGGGGAAGCAGAGATGGGAAAGTGGAACGCACAATCGGATCAGCCACAATCTTGTTGACTGGCGGGGCAGGCTCCAGGAGACAAGTCCTGCTCCCAGTTCGTAGGTTTCCTGTCTCCATCTCTCCGTCAGCCTTTTCTCTTCCTTCCTCTGCCTCTTTTTCTGTGTTTACTTTTTCCTATTGTCTGTTGCTGTGTCTGAGACCCTCCCTCTCCATCTCTCTCCCTCTGTCACACTCCCTCTCTCCGTATCTCTGTCTACCTGTCTGTTACTGTGTCTGAGACCCTCCCTCTCCATCTCTCTCCCTCTGTCACACTCCCTCTCTCCGTATCTCCGTCTACCTGTCTGTTACTGTGTCTGAGACCCTCCCTCTCCATCTCTCTCCCTCTGTCACACTCCCTCTCTCCGTATCTCCGTCTACCTGTCTGTTGCTGTGTCTGAGACCCTCCCTCTCCATCTCTCTCCCTCTGTCACACTCCCTCTCTCCGTATCTCCGTCTACCTGTCTGTTGCTGTCTCAGACCCTCCCTCTCCATCTCTCTCCCTCTGCCACATTCTCTCTCTCCCTCTTCATCTACCTGTCTGTTGCTGTCTTAGACTCTCCCACCCCATCTCTCTCTCTCCCCCTCTGCCACACACTCTCTCTCTTCGTCTACCTGTCTGTTGCTGTCTTAGACCCTCCCTCTCCATCTCTCTCCCTCTGCCACACTCCCTCTCTCCGTATCTCCGTCTACCTGTCTGTTGCTGTGTCTGAGACCCTCCCTCTCCATCTCTCTCCCCCTTCCACACTCCCTCTCTCCGTATCTCCGTCTACCTGTCTGTTGCTGTCTCAGACCCTCCCTCTCCATCTCTCTCCCTCTGCCACACTCTCTCTCTCTCTCTCTGTCACTCTGTCTCAGACCCTCCCTCTCCCTCTCCCCCTCCACGATCACCCCTGATTGGGGGGGGGGCTGGATTTCATTCCTCACTGAGGTTCACAAAGACCGAGGTCACCGAGCAGTGACTGACTGACGTGCGGAATTCATCGAACCCGGGTGAAAACATCTCTCCGCTTGCAGAGAGCGCCAGGTACCTCAAAACCAGCCTCGAAGGCATCTCTCAGAATCCTTCCCTTCACTGAATTTTGGAGACATTTAATAATAATTCCATTCGAACATTGCTGGCTCATGTCACCTTGTGGTCTGTGTTTGTGTGTCTGTGTCTGTGTGTCTGTGTGTGTGTGTCTGTGTGTGTGTGTCTGTGTGTGTGTGTCTGGGTGTGTGTGTCTGTGTGTGTGTCTGTGTGTGTGTCTGTGTGTGTGTCTGTGTGTGTGTGGGTGTGTGTGTGTGTGTGTGGGTGTTTCTCCACCTTGTGAATAAAGTGATACAATGCCACCCTCTGCTGGTGGGTGGCTGCTCCTGGGTAAAGTCTCCGATCGCGCCCACGGGCTCCTCTGCTTGCAGTAGAGCCCCGTGCGCCAGCAGGGGGTGGCATTGCATCACTTCAATCACAGTCAGGGTTCCAGGGCTTTGGACCCTTATTTCTCATTCATTCACCCGAGAGGCAAAAGATCTCCCATTGCAGCAGCCCCCCAGCACCCCTACCTCCCCCAGCTGTCCTCTGAAACGACTTCCGGCTTCTCACTGCCCATGTCAGATCGGTTCCTGAAATGCTTGCTTCCCAGCAAAGCGACCCCCCCCACCTCAGAATGTTACAGGTCCCAATCCCAGCTCCTCCCGACCTTTCCAAACTCCAGATGCCCAACAGGGGGCGGGGGGGGGGTTCGACTCCCCCTTCCTTCAAGGAATGGCCAATCCAGCAGGAGGATTCATGTTACTTACAGCCCTGAGGGGACTGAACAGGGGGCAGATGCTGGGCAGATGTTACCCCTCGTAGTGGGGGTAGGAATCTAGAAGGAGGGGAGGCACAGTTCAAGAACGAGGGGCTCTTCCACTGAAGACGGAGATGTGGAGGGATTTCTTCTCTCAGGGGGTCGTGTGTCCGTGGTATTCCCCCCACCCCCGGAGAGCAGCGGGAGCCGGGTCATCGAGTACGTTCAAGGCCGAGTTAGACAGATTTCTGACCGACGAGGGGGTCTATTTTGGAGGAGGAGTGGGGGGGTTTGCCGGGGCAAGAACGTAGACTTGAGGTGACAATCAGGTCAGCCGCGATCTTATTGAACGTCAGCGCGGTCTGGAGGGGCCGAATGGCCTCCCCCCCTGTTCCTTATAAGGAGAGGCGATGGCGCAGTGGTATCGTCGCTGGGCTAGTAAACCAGAGACACCACCCCCCCCCCCCAACCAGGGTGATGCTCCTGGGGGGGGTGGGGGGAACCCGGGTTCCAATCCTGTCACGGCCGATGGTGCAGTTTGGATTGAATAAAACTCTGGTGCTAAAGGTCTGACGATGATCGTGAGAACTGTTGTCGATTGTTGTTAAAACCCGTCTGCTTCACCGACGTTATGCTGAGGTTGTGTAAGACATTGGTGGGGCCCACTTTGGAGTACCGTGCGCAGTTCCGGTCGCCTAACTGCAGGAAGGATATCAGTAAGATGGAGAGAGCGCAGAGAAGATTTACCAGGATGTTGCCGGGCCTTCAGTTGAGTTGAGTTGAGTTACAGGGGAAGATTAAACAGGTTAGGACTTTTTTCCTTGGAGCGTAGAAGGATGAGGGGAGATTTGACAGAAGTTTACAAAATTACGAGGGGTGTAGACAGAGTAAATGCCAGTAGGCTCTTTCCACTGAGATTAGGAGAGAGAAACACGAGAGGACGTGGCTTTAGGGTGAAAGGGGAAAGGTTTAGGGGGGAACATTAGGGGGAACTTCTTCACTCGGAGAGTGGTGAGAGTGTGGAACGAGCTACCATCTGACGTGGTAAATGCGGCTCACTCTTCAGTTTTAAGAATAAATTGGACAGATACATGGACGGGAGAGGTCTGGAGGGTTATGGACTGGGGGCAGGTCAATGGGACCAGCGGAATAATATTTCTGCACAGCCCAGAAGGGCCGAATGGCCTGTTTTCTGTGCTGTAGTGTTCTACGGTTCTGTGTCCCTTTGGGGAAGGAAACCTGCCAAACTGACCCGGGTCCGGGCCTACGCGCGACTCCAGACCCCTCCTTACCCGGGTCCGGGCCTACGCGTGACTCCAGACCCCTCCTTACCCGGGTCCGGGCCCACGCGTGACTCCAGACCCATGTTAACGTGGTTGACCCTCGAGTGACCGAGTCACAAGAAACAGGAATGAGACCGGACGGACCCCCCAGCATCGAGCTGGGCACCAGGAAACCTGTCCCACACGGACTGCAGCAGCTCAAGGAGGCAGCTCCCCTCCCACCTGCTCAAAGGGGGCAATTAGGGACGGGCAGTAAATGCTGGGCCCGGCCAGCGAGGCCCATATCCCGGGAATGGATAAAAAATCTGTTCCTGTCATTTCTGACTCCACCTCGCTCACTTTTTCAATGTTGTATTTTCACCAACCTCCCTCTCCCCCTTCCACACTCCCTCTCTCCGTATCTCCGTCTACCTGTCCGTTGCTGTGTCTGAGACCCTCCCTCTCCATCTCTCTCCCCCTTCCACACTCCCTGTCTCCGTATCTCCGTCTACCTGTCTGTTGCTGTCTCAGACCCTCCCTCTCCATCTCTCTCTCTGCCACACTCTCTCTCTCCGTATCTCCGTCTACCTGTCTGTTGCTGTGTCTGAGACCCTCCCTCTCCATCTCTCTCCCCCTTCCACACTCTCTCCGTATCTCCGTCTACCTGTCTGTTGCTGTGTCTGAGACCCTCCCTCTCCATCTCTCACCCTCTGCCACACTCCCTCTCTCCGTCTACCTGTCTGTTGCTGTCTCAGACCCTCCCTCTCCATCTCTCTTCCCCCTTCCACACTCCCTCTCTCCGTATCTCCGTCTACCTGTCTGTTGCTGTGTCTCAGACGCTCCCTCTCCATCTCTCTCCCTCTGCCACACTCCCTCTCTCCGTATCTCTGTCTACCTGTCTGTTGCTGTGTCTCAGACGCTCCCTCTCCATCTCTCTCCCTCTGCCACACTCCCTGTCTCCGTATCTCCGTCTACCTGTCCGTTGCTGTGTCTGAGACCCTCCCTCTCCATCTCTCTCTCTGCCACACTCCCTCTCTCCGTATCTCCGTCTACCTGTCTGTTGCTGTCTCAGACCCTTCCTCTCCATCTCTCTCTCTGCCACACTCCCTCTCTCCGTATCTCCGTCTACCTGTCTGTTGCTGTGTCTGAGACCCTCCCTCTCCATCTCTCTCCCCCTTCCACACTCCCTCTCTCCGTCTACCTGTCTGTTGCTGTCTCAGACCCTCCCTCTCCATCTCTCTCTGCCACACTCCCTCTCTCCGTATCTCCGTCTACCTGTCTGTTGCTGTGTCTGAGACCCTCCCTCTCCATCTCTCTCCCCCTTCCACACTCCCTCTCTCCGTATCTCCGTCTACCTGTCTGTTGCTGTCTCAGACCCTCCCTCTCCATCTCTCTCTCTGTCACACTCCCTCTCTCCGTATCTCTGTCTACCTGTCTGTTGCTGTCTCAGACCCTCCCCCTCCATCTCCCTCCCTCCATCCAGAACTTAGAGAGATAAGTAACAAGAGGTGAGGCTGTGCACCCCCCACCCCCCTGGCCCCACCCCTACTCCCCGGCTACACCCCAGGGAGGAGAAGCCTGTTACACAGGGGCAACGCCAGGAGGGAGTGCCGCACTGCCGGAGGTGCTGCCTTTGGCGGACGCTCTTAAACCCGGCCCCTGGCCCACGGAGGGGTGGGGGGGGGGAAAGAGGAGAGTGCTCGACAGGAGGACATCAACGACTCTGCCGTGCTCAGTAGGAAAGGTGAACAGGAGGGGGCGCTGGTGGGTCAGAGGCTGACGTCTGGACCCGGGGGGACAGTGGGTGAGGGGTCAAACCCCCCCCTCCCAGACCCGGCAATCAAGGGTGGAGTCTCCGATGCAGCCTGGGACCGGGAGACGTTCCCTCTGCAGCGTTAACTACATCCGAGTTGCTGGAGGAGGGTCTACGTCGGCAGTGAGGGTGAGAGTGAGTGAGTGCCGGAGGAGGTTGGCTCCCTGTAAAGAGTGACCCGGGTGTCTGTAAGCGACAGAGATGCACCCCAGCGGTGGGTCATCGACTGTCAGCATCGAGGCAGCTACAATCAGTCACCCGGTCAGCGTCGGAGACAACCAGCGTCCGCTCCAGAAATAAGTAAGTGCTGAACCTCCGACAGTGTGGCTCTCCCTCAGCGCTGACCCTCCGACAGTGCGGCTCTGCCTCAGCGCTGACCCTCCGACAGTGCTGCACTCCCTCAGCACTGACCCTCCGACAGTGCGGCTCTCCCTCAGCACTGACCGTTCGACAGTGCGGCTCTCCCTCAGTACTGACCCTCCAATAGTGCGGCTCTCCCTCATCACTGACCCTCCAACAGCACGGCTCACCCTCAGTACTGACCTTCCAGCTCTCCCTCAGCATTGACCCTCCGACAGTGCGGCTCTCCCTCAGCGCTGACCCTCCGACAATGCGGCTCTCCCTCAGCACTAACCCTCCGACAATGCGGCTCTCCCTCAGCACTGACCCTCTGACAGTGCGGCTCTCCCTCAGCACTGACCCTCCGACAGTGCGGCTCTCCCTCAGCACTGACCCTCCAACAGTGCGGCTCTCCCTCAGCGCTGACCCTCCGACAGTGCAGCTCTCCCTCAGTCCTGACCCTCCGGCTCTCCTTCAGCACTGACCCTCTGACAGTGCTGCAATCCCTCAACACTGACCCTCCAGCTCTTCCTCAGCCCTGACCCTCCAACAGTGTGGCTCTCCCTCAGCACGGACCCTCCGACAGTGCAGCTCTCCCTCAGCACTGACCCTCCGGCTCTCCCTCAGCACTGACCCTCTGACAGTGCAGCTCTCCCTCGGCACGGACCCTCCGACAGCGCGGTTCTCCCTCGGCACGGACCCTCTGACAGTGCGGCTCTCCCTCAGCACTGACTGTCCGACAGTGCGGCTCTCCCTCGGCACTGACCCTCTGACAGCGCGGCTCTCCCTCGGCACTGACCCTCCGACAGCGTGGCTCTCCCTCGGCACTGACCCTCCGACAGTGCCACTCTCCCTTGGCACTGACCCACCGACAGTGCTGCTCTCCCTCAGTCCTTACCCTCCGGCTCTCCTTCAGCACTGACCCTCTGACAGTGCTGCACTCCCTCAACACTGACCCTCCAGCTCTCCCTCAGCACTGACCGTCCGACAGCGCGGCTCTCCCTCGGCACTGAACCTCCGACAGCGCGGCTCTCCCTCGGCACTGACCCTCCAACAGCGCGGCTCTCCCTCGGCACTGACCCTCCGACAGCGCGGCTCTCCCTCGGCACTGACCCTCCGACAGCGCGGCTCTCCCTCGGCACTGACCCTCCGACAGCGCGGCTCTCCCTCGGCACTGACCCTCCGACAGTGCGGCTCTCCCTCAGCACTGACCCTCCGACAGTGCGGCTCTCCCTCAAAATTGACCCTCCGACAGTGCGGCTCTCCCTCAGCACTGACCCTCCGACAGTGCGGCTCTCCCTCAGCACTGACCCTCCGACAGTGCGGCTCTCCCTCAGCACCGACCCTCCGACAGTGCGGCTCTCCCTCAGCACCGACCCTCCGACAGTGCGGCTCTCCCTCAGCACCGACCCTCCGACAGTGCGGCTCTCCCTCAGCACCGACCCTCCGACAGTGCGGCTCTCCCTCAGCACTGACCCCCCGACAGTGCGGCTCTCCCTCAGCACTGACCCTCCGACAGTGCGGCTCTCCCTCGGCACTGACCCTCGGACAGTGCGGCTCTCCCTCAGCACCGACCCTCCGACAGTGCGGCTCTCCCTCGGCACCGACCCTCCGACAGTTCGGCGCTCCCTCAGCGCTGACCCTCCGACAGTGCTGCTCTCCCTCAGCACTGACCCTCCGACAGTGCGGCACTCCCTCAGCACTGACCCTGAGAAAATGGGGTCTCTCTGCTCCGCGTGTGTGTGTGTTGGGAGTGGGGGGGGGGGGTTTGCTGGCCCCCTCGTTGACGAGCACCCCACCCTCCTCTCCCGGGGGCAGTCCCCTTCTCACCACTTCACCATCAACATGTGCAGTGTTGTCTCCTCTGCCCCCGGCCCCACTCACATGCTCCACTCTGCTCTGAAACATAATCAGTTTTTAATTGAAAGTCAATCTCCAAACAAGGTTAATGAAAGGGTTTCTGTTCCACACGGCGGCCTCTAGCCGATTGTGTCCTGCCACGGGCGTTTCTTGCTTTGGCTGCTCCCCCCCAGAGTCCGAGGGGAGGGCTCTGTCTGCTTGAGCGGGTTCTGTGCAAACGTCTGCCTCAGGGGTCCTAGAGCGAGAAGACACATCCAGTCAGAGCATTCACCTCACCTCGGTTCCTGGATAAGACACCAGCTTCAAACTAACTCGGCCGAAGGAGCTTCACTCTGTATCTAATCCCGTGCTGTACCTGTCCTGGGAGTGTTTGATGGGGACAGTGTAGAGGGAGATTTACTCTGTATCTAACCCTGTGCTGTACCTGTCCTGGGAGTGTTTGATGGGGACAGTGTAGAGGGAGATTTACTCTGTATCTAACCCCGTGCTGTACCTGTCCTGGGAGTGTTTGATGGGGACAGTGTAGAGGGAGATTTACTCTGTATCTAACCCTGTGCTGTACCTGTCCTGGGAGTGTTTGATGGGGACAGTGTAGAGGGAGTTTTACTCTGTATCTAACCCCGTGCTGTACCTGTCCTGGGAGTGTTTGATGGGGACCATGTAGAGGGAGATTTACTCTGTATCTAACCCCGTGCTGTACCTGTCCTGGGAGTGTTTGATGGGGACGGTGTAGAGGGAGCTTTACTCTGTATCTAACCCCGTGCTGTACCTGCGCTGCGAGCGTCTGGTTGTGTTCAGTGTGGCGGTAGCTGTATTTTGCTTCTGTTTGACTGCAGACTGCCCCCAGTCCGTGGAGGTTGGGGGGTCTGTGACTAACCTTTGGCTGCGAGGTCCAGGTGATGTTTGATTCTCCGCTCCCTTTCCTCGAGCTGCTGTGCTGCCTGGGCGTTCTTCCAGCCTGGTGGTGAGACAGGGGCGAGGGGGGGGTTACAATTCAGCTCACCGCTCGCCGCTCACAGACGAGCCGGAAGCGCGGTCACTCTCACAACAACCCACGCTCGCAGCAGCAGCAGCCACCACTGGACACGTCCGAAAGGCCCTCCCTCCTTTGGCTTCCAGATACTGGAGCGAGAGGTCGCTTGCCCTCGCCGGGGGGGGTGGCGAGGGGCAAACAACTCCCTCCACCCCAGCCACGATGTCGACGGGGGAGGAGGGGGAAGGGCAGGAACCCACACCCACTCTGCTCCGCTGTTCAACACCCACCACCCCCCCCCCCACCCCCTCCCCTCAGCCGTCACCGTTCTAGGGCAGATCGCCGGGTCACCGTGGCCCTTGCTGCTTCTCGGGGGAGCTTTCTGCGAGCGAATTGGCTGCCAGGTTCCCCGCCTGGCAGCAGGCGACAGGACACTGGGCCCCTCCGAGCCCGCCCTCCCGTCCCCTTTCGAGGCGAACCCTGGGGGGGCCGGAGGGTGACCGGCTCCAGACGGTCCATTCAGTCTCACCAGGCCCTCCGCCTGGTGGGGGTGGGGGTGGGGGAGGGGAGGGAAACCCGAACGGCTCAGTGGGCGGGTCAGGGTTGGAGGGGGGGGGTCTCGTCGGCAGGGATGTCTGACCCGTCTCCCCCCTACTCAGGGACGCTCCGGGGACATCCCGAAATCCTTCACGTGCTCCTGCCCCCCCCGCCCTCCCCAAAACCCCGGGAGTCTCCCGCCGCGGCCCAGTTCCGAACTGTCGCTTCCGGAGCCCAGCTTCAATCCCGCCTCGGCGCATCCCTCCCAGCGGGGCCGATCCCGAGTGATTCCCGCCCAGCGGGGCCGATCCCGAGTGATTCCCGCCCAGCGGGGCCGATCCCGAGAGATTCCCGCCCAGCGGGGCTGATCCCGAGAGATTCCCGCCCAGCGGAGCCGATCCCGAGAGATTCCCGCCCAGCGGAGCCGATCCCGAGAGATTCCCGCCCAGCGGGGCCGATCCCGAGGGATTCCCTCCCAGCGGGGCCGATCCCGAGAGATTCCCGCCCAGCGGGGCCGATCCCGAGAGATTCCCGCCCAGCGGGGCTGATCCCGAGGGATTCCCTCCCAGCGGGGCTGATCCCGAGGGATTCCCTCCCAGCGGGGCCGATCCCGAGTGATTCCCGCGCAGCGGGGCCGATCCCGAGTGATTCCCGCCCAGCAGAGCCGATCCCGAGTGATTCCCTCCCAGCGGGGCTGATCCCGAGTGATTCCCTCCCAGTGGGGCCGATCCCGAGGGATTCCCTCCCAGTGGGGCTGATCCCGAGGGATTCCCGTTGTGATTCCCGCCTCGGCGCTGAGTGTGTGGGATTGGGAGAGGGCCCTGCCGTTGGACAGGTGCCGTCTGGCACCAGCCTCGACAGCCACACCCTCGTCCCGTGAAACAATAAAAATAAAATTATTCCCCCCGCAACTGCGCCCCACCCCACCACCCCCCCCACCTCCCCCAACAGGGCCAGCCTGTAACTTGTTCCGATCTGCTTTCAGGGAGCGCTGATCTGCTGTTAACACATTCCGCTATTCGCACCTTCTCTAGTCTTTAACATCATCGTGACCGCTCCCGTTGTCTTGTGTCCGTGACATCTTTGTCAAATCAACACCTTAATGAGGGATGGAAATAGACGGCGGACGGGGCAGAGTTTGTGGGGGGTGGGGGGGGGGGGGGGGGGGGGGGGGGGGTTGGGGAGGTGGGTTCCTACCCTGCTCCTCTTCGAAATCATGGCCGTGGGATCTCTCACGCCCACTCGCGACGGCAAACAGCCTCTGGCTCAAGTGCTTTGAGGTGCCTGCTGTAGGTTTGGCCATGGGTCTGAAGGATACAGGAGCGCGGGGGGATTGGGGGGGGGGGGGCGGGGTGCAGGTGGGGTTCACTGCTGCCCAGCAAAACCACCGCATGGGTCTCGGGTTTGACATCTTGCTCCCCCAGCGCTCTCACCCTCAGTCGGCCGAGAGCTGAGCCGGCACGCCGGAGGCGGTGATTATCTTCACCTCTACCGCAAGCCTGCCTTCCTGTCCCCATCCCGGAACTTATCCACGTCCGTCTTGGAACGCGGGTCAGTGACAAGAGCGTCCACAGCTCTCCGGGGTGGGGACTTCCAAAGATTCTGGACAATTTGGGGACCCAGGTCCGAATCCCGTCACGGCAGAATTTGAACTCAACAAGTATCTGGAATTAAAAGTCTAAATAATGCCCGTTGTGGATTGTCGTAAACACCCACCCGGCTCTCCGATGTCCTTTAGGGAAGGAAATCTGCCAGCCTCACCCGGACTGGTCCACGTGTGACTCCGGACCCACAGGGTTGACCCTTAACATGCCCCCTGAACAAGGGGGCAGCTAGAGATGGGTGATAAAAGTTGACCTGGCCAGAGATACCCACATCCCATCAACGAGTGTTTAAAAAAAAATTCTCGAGTTGGGTGGTGGGGGGGGGGAGGGCAAAATTGGTCCGGGTTGTGAAGGAGCTCAGGAGAGGGTGACAAAGGTGTCATGGACACAAGACAACGGGAGTGTTCATGATGGTGTTAAAGACTAAAGAAGGTGCGAATAGCGGAATGTGTTAACGGCACAACAGGGGTCAGCGCTCCCTGAAAGCAGAACATCAGAACAAGTTACAGGCTGGTCCTGTGGTGGGGGGGGGGTTTGGCTTGAACCGAGTGCCCTCTCACTGGGCCATTTCAGAGGGACAGTTAAGAGTCAACCACATTGGCAGGGAGTGGGGGGAGAGAGAGAGAGTCTGGAGTCATACCTAGGCCGGACCAGGTGAGAATTGCAGATTTCCCTCTCCGGAAGAAGGGGATCAGGGAACCGGGTTGGGTTTGTTAACGACGACCACCGTGGTGGGGACGAGCTCTTCAATTCCAGGTTACGGACTGAACTGAAATTGGAACCAGCTGCCAACTGGGGAGTGGCGGGGTGGGGGGGGGGGAGTGGAGGGATTCGAACCTGGGTCCCCCAGAGCCTGGGCCTTTGGGTTGCAAGTCCAGTGACCATACACCCCTCGGCCTACGCCTTCCCCTCCCCCCGGGGCTGGGAGAGAATGGGAGGAGGTAGGGAAAAGAAAATAGATTATATATCAAAACGGAGGGTGGGATTCACGGTCTGAAGCCGTCGAGCTCAACGTTAAATCTAGACAGGGCCTCATCCGGCCCAGTTTTTTTCCAGCATTGTCTGGTTCTTTATTTTTATCTCGGGTTTCCAGCGTCCGCGGTATTTTAAGCGGAAGCGCTTCTCGTCATCCGGGGAACGAGACAGGGAAAAATCGGACCTGGCAGGATCCGGTGAGCAGCGATGAGGACAACGACCTGGTTTAAACGTCGATCCTTATTTATTTCGTTTTACATTCTTTATTTCTTCTTAAAAAGTGACGCCGGTCGAGGCATAAACATTGGGTCACACGACGGCGAGGCGAGCGTGTCACGCGCTGCACTTCCTATCGTGGCCTGGGGGGGGGGGCGTGGGGGGGGGGCGCGGTATCGAACAAAGGCAGGGGTCTCGGTTCCATGCTCCCCTACCTCACCCTCTCTTTACGCCGCGTGCCCCCCCCCACTCTCTTCACCCCACCCATCCACCTCGAGGAGGCGAGTTGAGGAACCGTTCGCCCCTCGCCCCACCCCCCACCTGTCCACTCACCACCTACCCGACTTCATACTCTTGAGGAAGCCCTCGCTGCGAGGCAGCACCGAGGGGTCGTGTTTGATGCGCTCCGGAATCTTCAGCTTCCTCCGGACGGCCGGAATGCGCAGGAATCCCACTTGGACCAGCGAGTAGATGTTGGAGGTCAGCCAGTAGGTGAAGACAGCCTTTCTCACAGGAGGGAGGGGGAGGAGGGAGAGAGAAAGAGAGAGAGAGAGAGAGAGAGAGAAAAACGATTCAGTGGATGAATTTATTGCCTCCTTAAAATCCCCCCCCACTATCAACATCCTGGGGGTCACCATTGACCAGAAACTGAACTGGACCCAGCCATATAAATACTGTGGCTACAAGAGCAGGTCAGAGGCTGGGAATCCTGCGGCGAGTAACTCACCTCCAGACTCCCCCCAACAAAGCCTGTCCACCATCTACAAGGCACAAGTCAGGAGTCCGATGGGACACTCCCCACTTTGCCTGGATGAGTTGCAGCTCCCACAACACTTGAGAAGCTCGACACCGTCCAGGACAAAGCAGCCCCCGCTCGATCGGCACCACATCCACAAACATTCACTCCCTCCACCACTGACGCACAGCAGCAGCAGTGTGTGTACACCATCTACAGTGACTCACCAAGGCTCCTTCGACAGCACCTTCCAAACCCACGACCACTACCGTCTAGAAGGACAAGGGCAGCAGACACATGGGGAACACACACCACCTGGAAGTTACCCTCCAAGCCATGGGGAGGCGGTGGCGCAGTAGTATTGCTGCTGGACTAATATTGCAGAGACCCGGGGTAAGGCTCTGGGGAACCTGGGTTACAATCTCGCTAAGGCAGGTGGTGAAATCGGAGTTCAATAAAATACATCCGGAATCAAAAATCTGGTGACAGCCGATGGCTGTAAAAACCCATCTGGTTCACTAATGTCCTCCAGGGGAGGAAATCTGCCACCCTTAGCCGGTCTGACTTACATGTGACTCCACAAGGTGGACAATGTAGTTGACTCTGAAATGCCCTCTGAACAAGAGTAATTAGGGATGGGCAATAAAAGCTGGGCTTGCCAGGGAATCACGCACATCAAAAACAAATAAAAACAACATCCTGACTGGGGTATACATAATGCAGTTGTTTCACTGACATAGGGTCAAAATCCTAGAAGGATGGGACCAGGGAGGATTTGACAATCTGGCAGAGCAGACGAGCTAAGGGCAGTGCAGGAGCATATTGAGCGCAGAAACTAAAAACAGGAAATGGAAACACAAGTCATATCGAGGAGGGGGACAATACATGCCATGTCCCTGAAAAAGAGGTCCATCCACCAGAATAGACAGGAGGAATCAAAGAGTGTGGCACTCACCGTGGGGAAGGACATGGTGAAGGGGAGAATGACCAACGGCATTATCCGGAACACAACCTTCATGGTGCGAAGATTAGGATTATCCACACCCGACTCAGCACCAAGCTAGAGACAGAGAGAGAGACGTCATCATCCACAATGCGTTCAGAAATAGGGAGAGAGAGAGACAACATCACTACATCATCATCCACAACTCGTTCAGAAATAGGGAGAGAGAGGGACAACATCACTACATCATCATCCACAATTCGTTCAGAAACGGAGAGAGAGAGAGACAACATCACTACATCATCATCCACAACTCGTTCAGAAAAACCGAGACAACATTATTACATCAACATCCACAACTCATTCAGAGAGACATCACTACATCATCATCCACAACTCGTTCAGAAAGAGGGAGAGAGAGAGACATCACTAAATCATCATCCACAATTCGTTCAGAAATATGGAGAGAGATTAACATCACTACATCTTCATCCACAACTCGTTCAGAAATAGGGAGAGAGACAACATCACTACATCATCATCCACAACTGATTCAGAAATAGAGGGAGATGAGACACAATATCACAACATCATCATCCACAACTCATTCAGAAACAGAGAGACAACATCACTACATCATCATCCACAACTCATTCAGAAAGAGAGAGAGAGAGAGACATCACTACATCATCATCCACAACTCGTTCAGAAAGAGACATCACTATATCATCATCCACAACTCGTTCAGAAATAGAGAGACAACATCACTACATCAAAATCCACAACTCTTTGAGAGAGAGAGAGAGAGACAACATCACTACATCACCATCCACAACTCGTTCAGAAACAGAGTGACAGACATCAATACATCATCATCCACAACTCGTTCAGAAACAGAGAGAGAGACAACTTCACTACATCATCATCTACAACTCATTCAAAAAGAGAGAGAGAGAGAGACATCACGACATCATCATCCACAACTCGTTCAGAAAGAGAGAGAGAGAGAGACATCACTACATCATCATCCACAACCCGTTGAGAAATAGAGAGAGAGACATCACTACATCATCATCCACAACTCGTTCAAAAATAGAGAGAGAGAGAGAGAGACAAAATCACTACATCATCATCCACAACTCGTTCAGAAACAGGGAGAGAGAGACATCACTACATCATCATCCACAACTCGTTCAGAAAGAGAGAGAGAGAGACAACATCACTACATCATCATCCACAACTCATTCAGAGAGAGACATCACGACATCATCATCCACAACTCGTTCAGAAAGAGAGACATCACTACATCATCATCCAGAACTCGTTCAAAAATAGAGAGAGAGAGAGAGAGAAACAATGTCACTACATCATCATCCACAACTCGTTCATAAATAGAGAGACAACATCACTACATCATCATCCACAACTCTTTGAGAGAGAGAGACAACATCACTACATCATCATCCACAACTCGTTCAGAAACAGAGAGACAACATCACTACATCATCATCCACAACTCGTTCAGAAACAGAGAGAGACATCACTACATCATCATCCACAACCCGTTGAGTAATAGAGAGAGAGAGAGACATCACTACATCATCATCCACAACTCGTTCAAAAATAGAGAGAGAGAGAGTGAAACAATGTCACTACATCATCATCCACAACTCGTTCAGAAATAGAGAGAGAGACAACATCACAACATCATCATCCACAACTCGTTCAGAAAGAGAGAGAGACAACATCACTACATCATCATCCACAACTCGTTCAGAAAGAGAGAGAGAGAGAGACAACATCACTACATCATCATCCACAACTCGTTCAGAAACAGAGAGAGAGAGAGAGAGAGACAACATCACTACATCAGCATCCACAACCCGTTCAGAAAGAAAGAGAGAGAGGGAGAGACAACATCACTACATCATCATCCACAACTCGTTCAGAAACAGAGAGAGACAACGTGACTACATCATCATCCACAACTCGTTCAGAAAGAGAGAGAGAGACACAACATCACTACATCATCCACAACCCGTTCAGAAAGAGAGAGAGAGGGAGAGACAACATCACTACATCATCATCCACAACTCGTTCAGAAACAGAGAGAGAGATGTGACTACATCATCATCCACAACTCATTCAGAGAGAGAGAGAGAGATAACATCACTACATCATCATCCACAACTCGTTCAGAAAGAGAGAGAGAGACAACGTGACTACATCATCATCCACAACTCGTTCAGAAATAGACAGAGAGAGAGACAACATCACTACATCATCATCCACAACTCATTCAGAAAGAGAGAGAGAGAGAGTGAGAGAGAGCGAGGGAGATAGAGAGAGAGAGGGGGAGATAGAGAGGGGGAGATAGACAGAGAGAGAGGGGGAGATAGACACAGAGAGAGGGGGAGATAGAGAGAGAGAGAGGGGGACATAGACAGAGAGAGAGAGGGGGACATAGACAGAGAGAGAGAGGGGGACATAGACAGAGAGAGAGAGGGGGACATAGACAGAGAGAGAGAGGGGGACATAGACAGAGAGAGAGGGGGAGATAGACAGAGAGAGAGGGGGAGATAGACAGAGAGAGAGGGGGAGATAGACAGAGAGAGAGGGGGGGACATAGACAGAGAGAGAGGGGGGGACATAGACAGAGAGAGAGGGGGGGACATAGACAGAGAGAGAGAGGGGGACATAGACAGAGAGAGAGAGGGGGACATAGACAGAGAGAGAGAGGGGGACATAGACAGAGAGAGAGAAAGGGGGACATAGACAGAGAGAGAGGGGGAGATAGACAGAGAGAGAGGGGGAGATAGACAGAGAGAGAGGGGGAGATAGACAGAGAGAGAGGGGGAGATAGACAGAGAGAGAGGGGGAGATAGACAGAGAGAGAGGGGGAGATAGAGAGAGGTGGGGGAGATAGAGAGAGGGGGGGAGATAGAGAGAGGGGGGGAGATAGAGAGAGGGGGGGGAGATAGAGAGAGGGGGGGAGATAGAGAGAGGGGGGGAGATAGAGAGAGGGGGGGAGATAGACAGAGGGGGGGAGATAGACAGAGGGGGGGAGATAGACAGAGAGAGGGGGGAAGATAGACAGAGAGAGAGGGGGGAAGATAGACAGAGAGAGAGGGGGGAAGATAGACAGAGAGAAAGGGGGGAAGATAGACAGAGAGAGAGGGGGGAAGATAGACAGAGAGAGAGGGGGGAAGATAGACAGAGAGAGAGGGGGGAAGATAGACAGAGAGAGAGGGGGGAAGATAGACAGAGAGAGAGGGGGGAAGATAGACAGAGAGAGAGGGGGAAGATAGACAGAGAGGGGGGAAGATAGACAGAGAGGGGGGAAGATAGACAGTGAGAGAGGGGGGAAGATAGACAGAGAGAGAGGGGGGAAGATAGACAGAGAGAGAGGGGGGAAGATAGACAGAGAGAGGGGGGGGAAGATAGACAGAGAGAGGGGGGGGAAGATAGACAGAGAGAGGGGGGAAGATAGACAGAGAGAGAGGGGGGAAGATAGACAGAGAGAGAGGGGGGAAGATAGACAGAGAGAGAGGGGGAGATAGACAGAGAGAGGGGGGAAGATAGACAGAGAGAGAGGGGGGAAGATAGACAGAGAGAGAGGGGGGAAGATAGACAGAGAGAGAGGGGAGATAGACAGAGAGGGGGAGATAGACAGAGAGAGAGGGGGAGATAGACAGAGAGAGAGGGGAGATAGACAGAGAGGTGGAGATAGACAGAGAGAGAGGGGGAGATAGACAGAGAGAGAGGGGGAGATAGACAGAGAGAGAGGGGGAGATAGACAGAGAGAGAGGGGGAGATAGACAGAGAGAGAGGGGGAGATAGACAGAGAGAGAGGGGGAGATAGACAGAGAGAGAGGGGGGGAGATAGACAGAGAGAGAGGGGGGAGATAGACAGAGAGAGAGGGGGAGATAGACAGAGAGAGAGGGGGAGATAGACAGAGAGAGAGGGGGAGATAGACAGAGAGAGAGGGGGGGAGATAGACAGAGAGAGAGGGGGGAGATAGACAGAGAGAGAGGGGGAGATAGACAGAGAGGGGGAGATAGACAGAGAGAGAGGGGGAGATAGAGAGAGAGAGGGACATAGAAAGAGAGAGAGGGGGACATAGACAGAGAGAGAGGAGAGAGCGCAGAGACAGCCTGAGAGCTAGAGTGCGCGGGCGGGATTGCAATGTTACCTCGATGATGCCCCACATCGTGCTGGTGACGATTATCGGCAGCAGGTAGAACGGGTCGGGCGCCGTGAGGTCTGTGAACCACCATAAGCCTCCTGTCTGTAAACTGGGCACGGGTAGGTAGGCCATCTGACGCAAAGCCACAAAGAACGAGATGAAAATGGGGGCCTGAGAGAGAGAGGAAGAAGGGGATGTGACTCGCCGATGAGCCTTCAACACAGCCCGACCAGCACAGCAAGCCGTCGCAGAGCAGGGGCTGCCCACACGCCCTTGCCCTTGCCCCTTCAAATGTTTTCCCCCTCGACTGACACTCTGGTCCTCTGGTCCGACACTCTCTTCACACCCCCACCGAGCCAGGAGCACCCTGACCTCATTTCCATTCGGAACTCATTGACCCGATTCCTGCCCCCCAACCCCCCCCCACACCCCCCCACCCCCCACCCCCCCCAAACCGCTTTTCCTGGTGGTCGACCCATGGTGGGATTTTCCCCTGCTATTAACCCAACCTGCCACCAGCCCACCCGGCTCCTTCCTGGGCCAAACCGGCCGTTGGAATTCTTACCACTGCCAGGCTCGACACCCTCCAGTGCCTAAAACGATGGGACACTCCCCACTTTGCCTGGATGAGTTGCAGCTCCCACAACACTCAAGGAGCTGGACACCGTCCAGGACAAAGCAGCCCCAGCTTGATCAGCACCACATCCACAAACGTTCACTCCCTCCACCACTGACGCACAGTAGCAGCAGTGTGTACCATCTACAAGATGCACTGCAGCAACTCACCAAGGCTCCTTCGACAGTGCCGTCCAAACCCACGACCACTACCATCTAGGACAAGGGCAGCAGACAGATGGGGAACAGCCACCGCCTGGAAGTTCCCCTCCAAGCCCCTCACCATCCCGACTTGGAAATAAATCGGCCGTTCCTTCACTGTCGCTGGGTCCAAATCCTGGAACACCCCCCTCCCTAACAGCGCTGTGGGTGTACCTACACCACAGGGGACAAAATCCTGGAACTCACTCCCTAACAGCACTGTGGGTGTACCTACACCACAGAGACAAAATCCTGGAACTCCCTCCCTAACAGCGCTGTGGGTGGACCTACACCACAGAGACAAAATCCTGGAACTCCCTCCCTAACAGCGCCGTGGGTGTACCTACACCACAGGGGACAAGATCCTGGAACTCCCTCCCTAACAGCGCTGTGGGTGTACCTACACCACAGGGGACAAAATCCTGGAACTCCCTCCCTAACAGCACTGTGGGTGTACCTACAGCACATGGACTAGAGGTTCAAGAAGGCAACTCACCACCACCACCTCAAGGGGCAATTCGGGGATGGTCAATAAACACTGGCCCGGCCAGCGAAGCCCACAGCCCGCAAAAGGGATGACAATAAAAGCTCACGGCTCCTCATGGGTCATCCACACCCAGTCTGCGCATCGGCAACGCCGCTTGGACCAATACTTGGGAATTTCCACGGCCTCCACTGGAGCCTCCACACTCACCGCTCCCGCCATTGGCTGACAGGCACATTCTCCCCAGGGAGCCACAGCCAATCAGAAGGGCGATAAGCCTCCGCGTGAGCCGGCTGGCTGCCTCCAGTCTGGGCTCGTCGCTCTGGGAGTCCCCGGGGTGGGGCTGGAGGGTGTCCCTCCTGGATCCCCGGGGTGGGGCTGGAGGGTGTCCCTCCTGGATCCCCGGGGTGGGGCTGGAGGGTGTCGCTCTGGGAGTCCCCGGGGTGGGGCTGGAGGGTGTCGCTCTGGGAGTCCCCGGGGTGGGGCTGGAGGGTGTCGCTCTGGGAGTCCCCGGGGTGAGGCTGGAGGGTGTCGCTCTGGGAGTCCCCGGGGTGGGGCTGGAGGGTGTCGCTGTGGGAGTCCCCGGGGTGGGGCTGGAGGGTGTCCCTCCTGGATCCCCGGGGTGGGGCTGGAGGGTGTCGCTCTGGGAGTCTGGGGCGATCTGTGCGGCAGTATAGGGGAAGGGTGGGGATCCTAATCTGGGGCAGAGGGGGAATCAGTTCAGGAATGGCGGGTGGGATCTGGGAAGCGGTGTCACACCGCCCGACACTGACCTGGACGAGAGGCACCAGGAATCCACGGAGCGGGTTAACATCGTGTTTCTTCTGAAAGAGCATCAGGTCAGAGTATGCTTTAGCAACTGTGAGAGAGGGAGGGAGAGAGGGGGAGGGGGACGTGCAGGAGAGAGAGGGATAGAGGTGGGGGGGGGAGAGAGAGAGAGAGAGAGAGAGGGGCAAGAAGAATAAGAGATCATTAAAACACTGCATCCTGCTATCAGCCCAAGTTGTGGACCCTGACCTTCACCTCACCCCGAACGTCCTTCCCTCTGGAACCCTGCACATAGTTCAATCAAGCGAGGGAGAGAGAGAGAGAGAGAGAGAACACTGTCACCCAGTGAGCCTGCACCCAGAGAGAGAGAGAGAGAGAACACTGTCACCCATTGAGCCTGCACCCAGAGAGAGAGAGAGAGAGAGAACACTGTCACCCAGTGACCCTGCACCCAGAGAGAGAGAGAGAGAGAACACTGTCACCCAGTGAGCCTGCACCCAGAGAGAGAGAGAGAGAGAGAACACTGTCACCCAGTGAGCCTGCACCCAGAGAGAGAGAGAGAGAGAGAACACTGTCACCCAGTGAGCCTGCACCCAGAGAGAGAGAGAGAGAGAGAACACTGTCACCCAGTGAGCCTGCACCCAGAGAGAGAGAGAGAGAACACTGTCACCCAGTGAGCCTGTACCCAGAGAGAGAGAGAGAGAGAGAGAACACTGTCACCCAGTGAGCCTGTACCCAGAGAGAGAGAGAGAGAGAGAGAGAACACTGTCACCCAGTGAGCCTGTACCCAGAGAGAGAGAGAGAGAGAGAGAGAACACTGTCACCCAGTGAGCCTGTACCCAGAGAGAGAGAGAGAGAGAACACTGTCACCCAGTGAGCCTGTACCCAGAGAGAGAGAGAGAGAGAGAACACTGTCACCCAGTGAGCCTGTACCCAGAGAGAGAGAGAGAGAGAGAGAGAACACTGTCACCCAGTGAGCCTGTACCCAGAGAGAGAGAGAGAGAGAGAACACTGTCACCCAGTGAGCCTGCACCCAGAGAGAGAGAGAGAGAGAGAGAACACTGTCACCCATTGAGCCTGTACCCAGAGAGAGAGAGAGAGAGAGAGAGAGAACACTGTCACCCAGTGAGCCTGCACCCAGAGAGAGAGAGAGAGAGAACACTGTCACCCAGTGAGCCTGTACCGAGAGAGAGAGAGAGAGAGAGAGAGAACACTGTCACCCATTGAGCCTGCACCCAGAGAGAGAGAGAGAGAGAGAGAACACTGTCACCCAGTGAGCCTGCACCCAGAGAGAGAGAGAGAGAGAGAACACTGTCACCCATTGAGCCTGCACCCAGAGAGAGAGAGAGAGAGAGAGAGAGAACACTGTCACCCAGTGAGCCTGCACCCAGAGAGAGAGAGAGAGAACACTGTCACCCAGTGAGCCTGCACCCAGAGAGAGAGAGAACACTGTCACCCAGTGAGCCTGTACCCAGAGAAAGAGAGAGAGAGAGAGAGAACACTGTCACCCAGTGAGCCTGCACCCAGAGAGAGAGAGAGAGAGAACACTGTCACCCAGTGAGCCTGCACCCAGAGAGAGAGAGAACACTGTCACCCAGTGAGCCTGTACCCAGAGAGAGAGAGAGAGAAAACACTGTCACCCAGTGAGCCTGCACCCAGAGAGAGAGAGAGAGAACACTGTCACCCAGTTAGCCTGCACCCAGAGAGAGAGGGAGAGAGAGAGAACACTGTCACCCAGTGAGCCTGCACCCAGAGAGAGAGAGAGAGAACACTGTCACCCAGTGAGCCTGTACCCAGAGAGAGAGAGAACACTGTCACCCAGTGAGCCTGTACCCAGAGAGAGAGAGAGAGAGAACACTGTCACCCAGTGAGCCTGTACCCAGAGAGAGAGAGAGAACACAGTCACCCAGTGAGCCTGTACCCAGAGAGAGAGAGAACACTGTCACCCAGTGAGCCTGCACCCAGAGAGAGAACAGTCACCCAGTGAGCCTGTACCCAGAGAGAGAGAGAGAGAGAGAGAATACAGTCACCCAGTGAGCCTGCACCCAGAGAGAGAGAGAGAGAGAACACTGTCACCCAGTGAGCCTGTACCCAGAGAAAGAGAGAGAGAGAGAGAACACTGTCACCCAGTGAGCCTGCACCCAGAGAGAGAGAGAGAGAGAACACTGTCACCCAGTGAGCCTGTACCCAGAGAGAGAGAGAGAACACTGTCACCCAGTGAGCCTGTACCCAGAGAGAGAGAGAGAGAACACTGTCACCCAGTGAGCCTGTACCCAGAGAGAGAGAGAGAGAACACTGTCACCCAGTGAGCCTGCACCCAGAGAGAGAGAGAGAGAACACTGTCACCCAGTGAGCCTGCACCCAGAGAGAGAGAGAGAACACTGTCACCCAGTGAGCCTGCACCCAGAGAGAGAGGGAGAGAGAGAGAACACTGTCACCCAGTGAGCCTGCACCCAGGGAGAGAGAGAGAGAGAGAGAACACTGTCACCCAGTGAGCCTGTACCCAGAGAGAGAGAGAGAGAGAGAACACTGTCACCCAGTGAGCCTGTACCCAGAGAGAGAACACTGTCACCCAGTGAGCCTGTACCCAGAGAGAGAGAGAGAGAACACTGTCACCCAGTGAGCCTGTACCCAGAGAGAGAGAGAGAACACAGTCACCCAGTGAGCCTGTACCCAGAGAGAGAGAGAGAGAGAGAGAATACAGTCACCCAGTGAGCCTGTACCCAGAGAGAGAGAGAGAGAGAGAGAGAGAATACAGTCACCCAGTGAGCCTGTACCCAGAGAGAGAGAGAGAGAGAGAATACTGTCACCCAGTGAGCCTGCGCCCTGACACACACAGGGCCACTAAGCGACACTTACACTCAAACTTGTTGCCGTTGGTTTTGGCCTCGTTCATCTTATTGGTCAGTTTGGTCATCTCGGGAAGATGGTTGTTGAGTTTTGCAGCCTCTCGCTGACCCTTCACAATGACAGGGAAGACCAGAGTGCGAGCAAGTACCGTCCCTGTGGGGGAGGAGGAGCAGAGTGGGAGAAAAGTGGGTCAGTGATTGCGAGTGGTTAAGAGAGAGAAAGGGGCAATGAGAGAACGAGCGGGATGGAGACGGGGTGGTCTGGACAGGGAGACGGGAGTGGCAGATGGATGGGGGGGGACGGATTGGTCGGAGGGAAGGGGGAGGGGCCGGATTGACAGACGGGGAGAGGGAAAGAAAGTGTGACACACAGGCAGAGCAAATTACAGAGACAGGGAGAGATGAAACAATGAATTTAGTTTGTTATGTCAGAGCACCGACTGTGCCAGTTATCGGTTCAGCGAGCAAGTGGTCTGGGTGAACCCTCACGGCCCATCACTCTCAGCCGGACAGGGAAAGGAGCTGGCAGAGAGCCGTACCCTGCCCCACAATGTGATATTTAACCCCCCTCCATACCCACCCCATTTCCCTGACCTGTGCTGGGGACATGGGTTCCACAGTCAGCCGTCTCTCCCAGCTACCAAGGTTCAATGGAGGAATGTGAATATTCAGCTGCAGTTCGCATCACAGTTGCACGTAAACCTACAAACACCCACCCTGACAAGAGAGAGACACACACCCCGACAAGAGAGAGACACACACCCCGACAAGAGAGAGACACACACCCCGACAAGAGAGAGACACACACCCACCCCGACAAGAGAGAGACACACACCCCGACAAGAGAGAGACACACACCCCGACAAGAGACACACACCCACCCTGACAAGAGAGAGAGACACACACCCCGACAAGAGAGACACATGCACCCAACAAGAGAGAGAGACGCACACACGCACCCCGACAAGAGAGAGACACACACTCGCGCACCCCGACGAGAGAGACACACACTCGCGCACCCCGACAAGAGAGAGACACACACTCGCGCACCCCGACAAGAGAGAGACACACACTCGCGCACCCCGACAAGAGAGAGACACACACTCGCGCACCCCGACAAGAGAGAGACACACACTCGCGCACCCCGACAAGAGAGAGACACACACTCGCGCACCCCGACAAGAGAGAGACACACACTCGCGCACCCCGACAAGAGAGAGACACACACTCGCGCACCCCGACAAGAGAGAGACACACACTCGCGCACCCCGACAAGAGAGAGACACACACTCGCGCACCCCGACAAGAGAGAGACACACACTCGCGCACCCCGACAAGAGAGAGACACACACTCGCGCACCCCGACAAGAGAGAGACACACACACGCGCACCCCGACAAGAGAGAGACACACACACGCGCACCCCGACAAGAGAGAGACACACACACACGCACCCCGACAAGAGAGAGACACACACACGCACCCCGACAAGAGAGACACACACACGCACCCCGACAAGAGAGACACACACACGCACCCCGACAAGAGAGACACACACACGCACCCCGACAAGAGAGAGACACTCACATACCCCGACAAGAGAGAGACACACACACCCCGACAAGAGAGAGACACACACACCCTGACAAGAGAGAGACACACACACCCTGACGAGACACACACACACGCACCCCGATGAGAGAGAGAGACACACACGCACCCCGACAAGAGAGAGACACACATGCACCCCAACAAGAGACACACACACATGCACCCCGACAAGAGAGAGACACACACGCACGCACCCCGACAAGAGAGAGACACACACGCACGCACCCCGACAAGAGAGACACACACACGCACCCCGACAAGAGAGACACACACACGCACCCCGACAAGAGAGACACACACACGCACCCCGACAAGAGAGACACACACACGCACCCCGACAAGAGAGACACACACACGCACCCCGACAAGAGAGACACACACACGCACCCCGACAAGAGAGACACACACACGCACCCCGACAAGAGAGACACACACACGCACCCGACAAGAGAGACACACACACGCACCCCGACAAGAGAGACACACACACACGCACCCCGACAAGAGAGAGACACACACACACGCACTCCGACAAGAGAGAGACACACACACACGCACCCCGACAAGAGAGACACACACTTGCACCCCGACGAGAGAGAGACACACACACGCACCCCGACGAGAGAGAGACACACACACGCACCCCGACGAGAGAAACACACACCCCGACAAGAGAGAGACACACACACACGCACCCCGACAAGAGACACACACACACGCACCCCGACAAGAGACACACACACACGCACCCTGACAAGAGACACACACACACGCACCCCGACAAGGGACACACACACACGCACCCCGACAAGGGATACACACACACGCACCCCGACAAGGGACACACACACGCACCCCGACAAGAGAGACACACACTTGCACCCCGACGAGAGAGAGACACACACACGCACCCCGACGAGAGAGAGACACACACACGCACCCCGACGAGAGAGAGAAACACACACCCCGACAAGAGAGAGACACACACACACGCACCCCGACAAGAGACACACACACACGCACCCCGACAAGAGACACACACACACGCACCCCGACAAGAGACACACACACACGCATCCCGACAAGAGAGACACACACACGCACCCCGACAAGAGAGACACACACACACGCACCCCGACAAGAGAGAGACACACACACGCACCCCGACAAGAGAGAGACACACACACACACGCACCCCGACAAGAGAGACACACACACGCACCCCGACAAGAGACACACACACGCACCCCGACAAGAGACACACACACGCACCCCGACAAGAGACACACACACGCACCCCGACAAGAGACACACACACGCACCCCGACAAGAGAGAGACACACACACGCACCCCGACAAGAGAGAGACACTCACACACCCCGACGAGAGAGAGACACACATACACTGACAAGAGAGAGACACACACACACGCGCCCCGACGAGAAAGAGACACACACACGCACCCCGACGAGAAAGACACTCACACGCACCCCGACGAGAAAGAGACACACACGCACACGCACCCCGACGAGAAAGAGACACACACGCACGCATGCCGACAAGAGAGACACACACGCGCGCACCCCGACAAGAGAGACACATACAAGCGCACCCCGACAAGAGAGAGACGCACACACACACTCGCACCCCGAGAGAGACACGCACACTCGCACCCCGACAAGAGAGAGACACGCACACTCGCACCCCGACAAGAGAGAGACACGCACACTCGCACCCCGACAAGAGAGAGACACGCACACTCGCACCCCGACAAGAGAGAGACACGCACACTCGCACCCCGACAAGAGAGAGACACGCACACTCGCACCCCGACAAGAGAGAGACACGCACACTCGCACCCCGACAAGAGAGAGACACGCACACTCGCACCCCGACAAGAGAGAGACACGCACACTCGCACCCCGACAAGAGAGAGACACGCACACTCGCACCCCGACAAGAGAGAGACACGCACACTCGCACCCCGACAAGAGAGAGACACGCACACTCGCACCCCGACAAGAGAGAGACACGCACACTCGCACCCCGACAAGAGAGAGACACGCACACTCGCACCCCGACAAGAGAGAGACACGCACACTCGCACCCCGACAAGAGAGAGACACGCACACTCGCACCCCGACAAGAGAGAGACACGCACACTCGCACCCCGACAAGAGAGAGACACGCACACTCGCACCCCGACAAGAGACAGACACGCACACTCGCACCCCGACAAGAGACAGACACGCACACTCGCACCTCGACAAGAGACAGACACGCACACTCGCACCCCGACAAGAGACAGACACGCACACTCGCACCCCGACAAGAGACAGACATGCACACTCGCACCCCGACAAGAGAGAGACACGCACACTCGCACCCCGACAAGAGAGACACGCACACTCGCACCCCGACAAGAGAGAGACACGCACACTCGCACCCCGACAAGAGAGAGACACGCACACTCGCACCCCGACAAGAGAGAGACACGCACACTCGCACCCCGACAAGAGAGAGACACGCACACTCGCACCCCGACAAGAGAGAGACACGCACACTCGCACCCCGACAAGAGAGAGACACGCACACTCGCACCCCGACAAGAGAGAGACACGCACACTCGCACCCCGACAAGAGAGACACACACACTCGCACCCCGACAAGAGAGACACACACACACGCACCCCGACAAGAGAGAGACACACACACGCACCCCGACAAGAGAGAGACACACACACACCCCGACAAGAGAGACACACATACGCACCCCGAAGAGAGACACACACACACACGCATCCTGACAAGAGAGAGACACACACACACGCACCCCGAGAAGAGACACACACACACACACCCCTACAAGAGAGAGAGACGCACACAGACGCTGACAGAGAGAGAGACACACACACACACACACACACACACACACACACAGATAGACATAGACAGGCAAAGAAACAGCACTTTGGGTGTACCTACACCACATGGACTGCAGCGGTTCAAGAAGGCAGCTGAACACCACCTTCTCAAGGGGCAATGAAGGATGAGCAATAAATGCTGGGGCCAGCCAGTGACCCCCACATCCCGTGAACGAATAAAAAACCCTGTGGAGCCCGACAGGAGTTTCCTAAGTTTCGACAAGATCCCCTCTCATTCTTCAAAACTCCAGTGAATACTAGCCCAGTCTTCCCAGCCTCTCCTCCTACGACAGTCCTGCCATCACTGGGATTGTTCTGGGTGAGCCTCCTGTCTGGCAAGTCTATCCTTCCTTAGGTAAGGAAGCCAAAACTGCGCCCTACACTCCCAGGCCTGGTCAAACCAAGTCTCGATACGATTGCAGCAAGACATCTTTACCCCTGTGCTCAAATCCCCCTGGCAGTGAAGGCCAGTGCTCCTTCCTAATCGCTTGATGATAAACCAGGGACCTGGTCTGTCTGCTCAGTCAGGTGTAGAAAGTTCTGAGGGACCACTACTTCCAAGAGCGGGGTGAAGTCAACCCGGCGTCCTGGCCAACGTTCATCCCTCGATGGATCAGTGTGATTGCACCGGTGGGGGTGCAGAGTAGATTCACCAGGATTTTGCCCTGGGATGAAACATTTAAGATATGAAGAGAGGTTGGATAGACTTGGGTTGTTTTCATTGGAGCAGAGAAAGACTGAGGGGTGACCTGATCGAGGTGTACAAGATGATGAGGGGCATGGCCAGGGTGGATAGGGAGCAGCTGTTCCCCTTATTTGAAGGGTCAGTCATGAGGGGACATAAGTTCAAGGTGAGGGGCAGGAGGTTTAGGGGGGGATGTGAGGAAAGGCTTTTTTACCCAGAGGGTGGAGACGGTCTGGAATGCGCTGCCTGGGAGGGTGGTGGAGGCGGGTTAGCCTCACATCCTTTAAAAAGTACCTGGGTGAGCACTTGGCACCTCATAACATTCAAGGCTATGGGGCCAAGCGCCGGTCAATGGGGATTAGGTAGGTAGGTAGGTAGGTCAGGTGTTTCTCAGGTGTCGGTGCAGACTCGATGGGCCGAAGGGCCTCTTCTGCTCTGTGCGATTCCGTGAATCAGCATCGCGCGATGGAAGTGCCTGGCCGCCGGGCCACGATCGCATTGTTGTTCGTGGGATCTTGCTGTGCGCGGGTTGGCTGCCAGGGTTTCCTACACTGCAGCGGTGGTGGCAGCCTGGAGATGTGAACCGAGGCCGGGGGGGGGGGGGCGCGCGCGCGCAGTGGGTGGGTATCAGTGACGGAGAGGAGAGCAGGGTGAGGGTGGGGGTGAGGGTGGGGTGATGGGGTGGGGGGGGAGGTGATTCCTTCCAGCGGGCAGTAGACCTAATCCTTACCGGCCACGATGGCCCCCCACCAAGGGAGGCCCACGTCCAGGTGGATGAACTCCAGGATGTTCTGCACCAGGCCCACCGGTGTGTACCCGCCCAGGCCCAACTCCACCAGCCCCACCTCCCGCAGGAGATCTCCGGCCGATTGGACGGTCTCCACTGAGGGGGCGGGGCCGACAGCCGATTGGACCACCTCTGCGGAGGGGACGGGGCCGACGGCCGACTGGAACAACTCAGAAGTGGAGGCGGGGCCGACGGCTGATTGGAACAACTCAGAAGTGGGGGCGGGGCCGACGGCCGATTGGAACATCTCCGCGGAGGGGGCGGGGCCTACAGTCGATTGGACCATCTCCGAGGTGGGGGCGGTGCCGAGGGACGGTAAGACCTGGAGATAGAGAGAGAGAGAGAGAGAGAACAGTCACCGAGATTTGTCAGTCCGTCCGGCCCGCTCTCCCTCACCGAGCCAACACCCCCCATATCCGTCACGCTATCTCCCTCCCCGTCGGTTCATCTCCACTTGGCTGCGTGAGCCTCTTCCCCCACCGGCACCGAATATCGTGCAAAATTTGTAAGGTGCCTCCAGGAGGGCTTCCTGAGACAATATGTAGATAGTCCAACTAGGGAAGGGGCAAAGCTGGACCTGGTAATAGGGAATGAACCCGGCCAGCTGGTCGAAGTTTAAGTAGGGGAGCATTTCGGGAAAAGTGACCATAATTTAGTAAGTTTCAAGGTACTGGTGGATCAGGATAACAGGAGTCCTCGGGTTGAGGTGCTTAATTGGGAGAAGGCTAATTATTACAATATTAGGCAGGAACTGAGGAATCTAGACTGCAGGCGAATGTTTGAGGGCAAATCAACAACTGACATGTGGGGGGGGGGGCTTTCAAACGTCGGTTGATAAGAATTCAGGACTGGCATGTTCCTGCTAGGATGAAGGATAAGCATGGCAAGTTTCAGGAACCTTGGATAATGAAGGATATTGTGAGATTAGTCAAAAAGAAAAGGGAAGCATTCGTAAGGGCTAGAAGGCTGGGAACAGATGAAGCCCCTGGAGAGTACAAAGAAAGTAGGAAGAAACTTAAGCAAGGAGTCAGGAGGGCTAAAAGGGGTCATGAAAAGTCACTGGCAACCAGGATTAAGGAAAATCCCAAGGTCTTTTATACATATGTAAAGGGCAAGAGGGTAGCCAGGGAAAGGGTGGGCCCACTCAGGGACAGAGGTGGGAATCTGTGTGTGGAGCCAGAAGAAATGGGAGAAATACTGAATGAATACTTCTCATCAGTATTCACCAAAGAGAAGGACTTATCGGTCGATTTGTCTAGGGAAGAATGTGTAGATAGCCTGGATCATGTTGGGATCAAAAAAGAGGTGTTAGGCGTCTTGAAGAATATTAAGGTGGATAAGTCCCCAGGGCCAGATGGGATCTACCCCAGAGTACTGAGGGAGGCAAGGGAGGAGATTGCTGGGGCCTTGACAGAAATCTTTGTATCCTCACTGGCTATGGGTGAGGTCCCAGAGGACTGGAGAATGGCCAATGATGTTCCATTGTTTAAGAAGGGTAGCAGGGATAATCCAGGAAATTACAGGCTGGTGAACCTTACGTCAGTGGTAGGGAAATTATTGGAGAAGATTCTTCGTGACAGGATTTACTATCATTTGGAAGCAAATGGGCGTATTAGTGAGAGGCAGCATGGTTTTGTGAAGGGGAGGTCGTGTCTCACTAACTTGATCGAGTTTTTCGAGGTAGTGACAAGGATGATTGACGATGGAAGGTCCCTCATGGCAGACCGGTACAGAAGGTAAAGTCGCACGGGATCAGATGTGAGCTGGCAAGATGGATATCGAATTGGCTTGGTCATAGAAGACAGAAAGTAGCAGTGGAAGGGTGCTTTTCTGAATGGAGAGCAGTGAATAGTGGAGTTCCGCTGGGACCTTTGCTGTTTGTAGTATACATAAATGATTTCGAGGAAAAAGTAACTGGGCTAATTAGTAAGTTTGCAGATGACACTTGGAGGAGTTGCAGATAGTGAAGAGGATTGTCAAAGGATACAACAGGATATCGATCAGTTGGAGACTTGGGCGGAGAAATGGCAGATGGCGAGGTAATGAATTTTGGAAGGTCTAATACAGGCAGGAATTATACAGTAAATGGCAGAACCCTTAAGTGCACTGACGGGCAGAGGGATCTGAGTGTACAGGTCCACAGGTCACTGAAAGTGGCAACGAAGGTGGATAAGGTAGTCAGGAAGGCAGATGCCATGCTTGCCTTCATCAGCAGGATTTTTGAGTATAAAAGCTGGGAAGTCATGCTGCAGCTGTATCAAACCTTGGTTAGGCCACACTGGAAATATTACGTGCAATTCTGGTCACCACATTACCAGAAGGGAATGGAGGCATTGGAGAGGGTGCAGAGGAGGTTTACTAGGATGCTGCCTGGTCTGGAGGTTATTAGCTATGAGGAGAGGTTGGAGAAACTCGGATTGTTCTCACTATGAACGACGGAGATTGAGGGGGCGACTTGATAGAAGTTTACAAAATTATGAGTGGCATGGAGAGAGTAGATTGTCAGAAGCTTTTTCCCAGGGTGGAAGAGTCAATTACTAGAGGGACATAGATTTAAGGTGAGAGGAGAAAACTATAGAGGAGATGTGCAGGGCAAGTTTTTTTACACAGAGGGTAGTGAGTG
This sequence comes from Carcharodon carcharias, assembly GCF_017639515.1. NCBI lineage: Eukaryota > Metazoa > Chordata > Chondrichthyes > Lamniformes > Lamnidae > Carcharodon > Carcharodon carcharias. The sequence goes on along the minus strand of NC_054493.1, from coordinate 7,767,366 downwards.
TCTGGAATTCGCTGCCAGACGAGGTGGTGGAAGCAGGTACGATAGTGGTTTTTAAGAGGCAGCTTGACAAATACATGAATAGGATGGGAATAGAGGGGATACGGACCCTGGAAGTGCAAAATGTTTTAGTTGACGGGCAATATGATCGGCGCAGGCTTGGAGGGCCGAAGGGCCTGTTCCTGTGCTGTACCCCCACAACTCCTCCAGCTTCTCCGATCCCGCCAAACACCCTCCCCGTCTCTGGCACCTCCCCCGGCTCGACAATCCCTGGGATGTCCAGCCTCCGGCCGCTCCTGTACCGAGCGACTCCACCGCTGGCCGAGCCTTCAGCTGAAAGCTCTCGGTCTCTTCCCCACCTCCTCCCCCATCTCCTCCTCCTCCACCTCCTCCCTCCCCTCCCCCTCCCCCACCTCCTCCCCCTCCTCCACCTCCTCCTCCACCTCTCTCTCTCTCTCTCCGCTCCTTCCAGGCGCAGCCTCAAACTGGGCGTTTCCACCGAGAGTCTGGCCATCCGCCGGGCCGTCTCCTCTCTTCTGACCCGCTGGAGAGAAAATACTTCTCCTCATCTCTGCCTGAAACGGGCTCGAGCGTCCGGTTATTTTTTTCCTCTCTCTCCCCCCGATTCACGTCCCTGGGGAACGTTACACACCTGCGCAGCCTTTTAAACGGACTCAGAATCGCTGCCGTCCGAGTTTAGCTCCCCCTCACCCCGAAACGCGCCTCGCCTCTCTCAAGGGTCCGCGCGCTTTCTGGCCAACCCCCACCCACAGCCCCCCGCCCCCCACCCCCCCTCCCCAAACACAACAACCACTCACCCTCCTCCTGCACCCGCCAATCAACCCTTTCTAAAGCGCCGGACGGACAAGAGCAGACCAACCCGTCCAGCCCGTACCTGCGAGGGAGAATCCGTGCTGCTGTGTCGCACCCCGGCGGCCACCGCGAGGAGCCGGCTCTGCTGTCCAGGCCGGGCGCCGCCCAGCAGGGCGCGGGCGACAGGCCGGCTGCTCATCCTCCGCGAGTTCATCGTGTTGCACCAGGACCTCTGCACCTGCCAGGGAAGAGAGAGAGAGAGAGAGGGGGGGGAAGGTGAGTCAGAGTCAGGAACAGGGACAGGGACAGGGAGGGGAACCAGCCCGAGTCACGCAGCACCAGTGCCTGCTGAACCTCTGCCGGCTCCAGGGAAGGGCTTCCCGAATGTAACTCCTGCTCCTTCCCCCACAGCCTGGCAAAACCTTCCCCCCACCCCACCCCAACCCCCTTCCAGCTCTTTGTCCGATTGACTTCCAATTCTGCTACCACCGCCCTCCCCAAATCACAACCATCGGCGGTGTAAAAAAAAAATAATAATAATCCTCCTACGCTCTTGCCAATCACCGTAAATCTACACACGAACGTGGAATGAGAAGGAGTAGGGGGCCACTCGGCCCTCGATCCTGCTCCCCCACCCAATAAGATCGTGGCTGATCTGAATGTAACCTCAACCCCACATTCCCGCCCACCCCCAATAACCTCTCACACCCCCCCTCCCTCCCAAATTGTGAATCAAGAATCTCCCCACCGAGGCCTTAAAAATATTCAAAGTCTCAGCTTCCACCACCTTTTGAGGAAGAGAGTTCCAAAGACTCACCACCCTCCTGAGAGAATAAATTCTCCTCATCTCTGTCCTAAATGGGTGACCCCTTATTTTTAAACAGTGACCCCCCCCTCGTTCTAGATTCTCCCACAAGGGGAAACATCCTTTCCGCATCCACCCTGTCAACTCCCCTCGGGATCTAACATGTTTCAATCAAGTCACCTCTTACTCTTCTAAACTCCAGCGGATACAAGCCTAACCTGTCCAACCTTTCCCCATAAGACAACCAGCCCATTCCTGGTATTCATCTGGTAAACCTTCTCTGAACTGCCTCCCACGCATTGACATCCTTCCTTCAATAAGGAGACCAGTACTGTACACAGTGCTCCAGATGCGGTCTCTCCAGTGCCCTGTATAACTGAAGCATAACCTCCCCACTTTTGTATTCAATTCCCCTCACAATGAACGATCACATTCTCTTAGCTTTCCCTAATTACCTGCTGTACTTGCATACGAGCCTTTCCTGATTCATGCACTAGGACACAGATCCCTCTGAATCTCAGAGCTCTGCAACCTCTCAGCGTTTAGATAATAAGCTTCCTTTTTATTCTTCCTGCCAAAATGAATGATTTCACACTGTACTCCATCTGCCAGATCTTGGCCCACTCACTTAACGTATCTATGTCACTATGTAGCCTCCTCACTTCCTCTTCACAATTTACTTTCCTGCCTATCTTTGCACCGTCAGCCAACGTAGCCTTTGTAGTTCCTTCACTCCCTTCTGGTACATGACCCTTCCGCCGCTGGGCAGGGTCTCCCCCGATCTACCCTGTCCCGACACCTCGCGACGCCTCCTGTTTGGCCGTCCCTTCTCCGAGGGAAACAGTCTCGGCTCCTCCGGATGACTGGTCCCTCCGCCAAGATCCTGGCATCAGACTTGAGAGGGCGGCAGCCAGAACCGGGTGCCACGGGGCGTTAGGGGGAGGCGATGGCGCAGTTCGTAGCGTCACCGGACTGGTAAGCCAGAGACCCAGGGTGACGCTCCGGGGACCCGGGTTCCAATCCTGTCACGGCAGCAGGATGGTGGAATTTGAATTCGATAAAAATCTGGAATTAAGAGATGACCGTGAAACCATTGTCGATGGTTGTTAAAAACCCCATCTGGTTCACTGATGTCCCTTTAGGGGGAAGGGAATCTGCCCTCCTTACCTGGTCTGGCCTACATTGTGACTCCAGACCCCACAGCAAATGTGGTTGGCTCTTAAATGCCCCCTGAACAAGGGAGCAACCGGGGATGGGCAATAAATGCTGGCCCAGCCAGCGAAGCCCACATCCTGTGAACGCATAAAAGAAAACACTCTCCAGCTGAGGTGCAACCAGACCCTCTGCAAAGCTTTGGCAACAACCTCCCTTTTTAATTTATTCACTCACGGCGATGTGGGTATCTCTGGCCAGGCCAGCATTTATTGCCCAGCCCTAATTGCCCCTTGTTCAGAGGGCATTTCAGAGTCAACCACATTGCTGTGGGGTCTGGAGTCACACGTAGGTCAGACTCGGGTAAGGAGGGCGGATTCCTTTCCCTAAAGGTACTGGATTACCAGTCCAGTGACAATACCGCCATGCCACTGCTGTGCATCTATTAATTGGTTTATTAGTTAACGTTAACTGAACTAGACCAGCCATTAGAAGCTTGAACTGGGACCAGCCATATAAATACTGTGGCTACCAGAGCAGGTCAGAGGCTGGGAATCCTGCGGAGAGTATCTCACCTCCTGACCCCCCAAAGCCTGTCCACCATCTACAAGGCACAAGTCAGGAGTGTGATGGGACACTCCCCACTTGCCTGGATGAGGTGCAGCTCCCACGACACTCGAGAAGCTTGACACCATCCAGGACAAAGCAGCCCCCGCTCGATCGGCACCCCATCCACAAACATTCACTCCCTCCACCACCGACGCACAGTAGCAGCAGTGTGTGTACCATCTACAAGATGCACTGCAGCGACTCACCAAGGCTCCTTCGACAGCGCTGCCCAAACCCACGACCTATACCACCTAGAAGAACAAGGGCAGCAGACACATGGGGAACACGCAACACCTGGAAGTTCCCCTCCAAGCCCCTCACCATCCTGACTTGGAAATATATCGGCCGTTCCTTCACTGTCGCTGGGTCAAAATCCTGGAACTCCCTCCCTAACAGCACTGTGGGTGTACCTACACTACACGGACAAAATCCTGGAACTCCCTCCCTAACAGCGCCGTGGGGGTACCTACACCACACGGACAAAATCCTGGAACTCCCTCCCTAACAGCGCTGTGGGTGTACCTACACCACAGGGGACAAAATCCTGGAACTCCCTCCCTAACAGCGCTGTGGGTGTACCTACACCACAGGGGACAAAATCCTGGAACTCCCTCCCTAACAGCGCTGTGGGTGTACCTACACCACAGGGGACAAAATCCTGGAACTCCCTCCCTAACAGCGCTGTGGGTGTACCTACACCACAGGGGACAAAATCCTGGAACTCCCTCCCTAACAGCGCTGTGGGTGTACCTACACCACAGGGGACAAAATCCTGGAACTCCCTCCCTAACAGCGCTGTGGGTGTACCTACACCACAGGGGACAAGATCCTGGAACTCCCTCCCTAACAGCGCTGTGGGTATACCTACACCACACGGACAAAATCCTGGAACTCCCTCCCTAACAGCACTGTGGGTGTACCTACACCACACAGGGGACAAAATCCTGGAACTCCCTCCCTAACAGCACTGTGGGTGTACCTACACCACAGGGGACAAAATCCTGGAACACCCTCCCTAACAGCGCTGTGGGTGTACCTACACCACAGGGTCAAAATCCTGGAACTCCCTCCCTAACAGCACTGTGGGTGTACCTACACCATAGGGGACAAAATCCTGGAACTCCCAACCTAACAGCGCTGTGGGTGTACCTACACCACAGGGTCAAAATCCTGGAACTCCCTCCTTAACAGCGCTGTGGGTGTACCTACACCGCACAGACAAAATCCTGGAACTCCCTCCCTAACAGCGCTGTGGGTGCAGCTACACCACACAGGGGACAAAATCCTGGAACTCCCTCCCTAACAGCGCTGTGGGTGTACCTACACCACATGGACTGCAGAGGTTCAAGCAGGCAGTTCACCTACCACCTTCTCAAGGGGGCAATTAGGGATGGACAATAAATGCTGACCCAGCCAGCAACGCCCACATCCTATGAATGAATACATTTTTAAAAAGCCAAACATCCCCATGTGCTTTTTCTGCAGAGTTCAAAGATTTACATACATTCGCCCCATCACCCTCTCCCCAGGTTCCCCTATTCCTGCACACCCTTCTTACAGCTACACATTTATACTTAATGTGACAACTCTTAATAAATCAACTCTCAGCCCCTCAAGCCTGGTGGGAACAGGAGGAGGCCATTCAGCCCCTCGAGCCTGGTGGGAACAGGAGGAGGCCATTCAGCCCCTCGAGCCTGGTGAGAACAGGAGGAGGCCATTCAGCCCCTCGAGCCTGGTGAGAACAGGAGGAGGCCATTCAGCCCCTCGAGCCTGGTGGGAACAGGAGGAGGCCATTCAGCCCCTCGAGCTTGGTGGGAACAGGAGGCCATTCAGCCCCTCGAGCCTGGTGGGAACAGGAGGCCATTCAGCCCCTCGAGCCTGGTGGGAACAGGAGGCCATTCAGCCCCTCGAGCCTGCTGGGAACAGGAGGAGGCCATTCAGCCCCTCGAGCCTGCTGGGAACAGGAGGAGGCCATTCAGCCCCTCGAGCCTAATGGGAACAAGAGGCCATTCAGCCCCTCGAGCCTGGTGGGAACAGGAGGAGGCCATTCAGCCCCTCAATCCTACTGCGAACAGGGGAAGGCCATTCAGCCCCTCAATCCTACTGCGAACAGGGGAAGGCCATTCAGCCCCTCAATCCTACTGCGAACAGGGGAAGGCCATTCAGCCCCTCAATCCTACTGCGAACAGGGGAAGGCCATTCAGCCCCTCAGTCCTACTGCGAACAGGGGAAGGCCATTCAGCCCCTCGAGCCTAGTGGGAACAAGAGGCCATTCAGACCCTTGGGTCTATTAGGAACATGAGGCCATTCAGCCCTTCGAGCCCATTCCACCAACCTTCAGATTGTAGAAGCAGAATAAGTGAATGGTTGCAGCACAGAAGGAAGCCATTAGGCCTGTTTGTCCCTTTCCCTATAACCGTGCAATTCTTTTTCCCTTCAGGCGCCTGTCCAATCCCTCTCGAATGCCTCGAATGAACCTGCCTCCCGCCCCCACTCTCTCGGGCGGCGCCTTCCAGGCCCGAACCACTCACCACGTGAACAAGTTTCTCCTCGTGTGTCCCTCGCTCCTCTAACCGGTCATCTTAAATCCCGCCTCCCTCCGGTTCCCTTAAACTCTGCCTCCCTCAAACCCCACCTCCCTCCGCTTCCTTAAACCCCGCCCCCCTCCAGTTCCCTTTAACCCCGCCTCCCTCCGGTTCCTTAAACTACGCCTCCCTCCGGTTCCTTAAACCCCGCCTCCCTCCAGTTCCCTTAAACTCTGCCTCCCTCAAACCCCACCTCCCTCCGCTCCCTCCGGTTCCTTAAACCCCGCCTCCCTCCGGTTCCTTAAACCCCGCCTCCCTCCAGTTCCCTTAAACCCCGCCCCCTCCGGTTCCCTTAAACCCCGCCCCCTCCAGTTCCCTTAAACCCCGCCTCCCGCCGACAGGAACAGGTTCTCCCGGTCGACTCTGCCCCAGACCCTTCAATCGTTTCAAAGACCTGGATCAAACCTCCACCGAACCTTCTCCTCTCCGAGGAGAACAGTCCCGACATCTCCAATCTATCCACGTGACTGACGTTCCTCCTCCCTGGGACCCATTCCCGTGAATCTTTTCCACTCTCTCTCCAAAGCCTTCAACATCCTTCAACAAGCGAGGGGCCCAGAACTGGACACGACGCTCCAGCCGAGGCTGAGCTAGTGTTTAATAAGCCTTTAACATACCCTCACTGCTCTATGTCTTTACCAATAAACATTTATACTTATAAATCCCAGATTCCCACGTCTCTCGGCCAATTTCTCGACCTCTCCCTCATTGGCCATGTTTACTGACCCCTCCACACAATACCCAACCCCCGAAGTTGGTTACTGCCCCCGCTCTGCATTACCGGCACCTCCCCCCATTGTCCCTCCCTGGTTACCAGCTCCTCCCCCCTTTGTCCCTCCCTGGTTACCGACTCCTCCCCCCATTGTCCCTCCCTGGTTACCGACTCCTCCTCCCATTGTCTCCCCCCCCCCCCCCCACCCCACCCCAGTTACCGACTCCTCCTCCCATTGTCCCTCCCTGGTTACCGACTCCTCCCCCCATTGTCCCTCACTGGTTACCGACTCCTCCCCCCATTGTCACTCCATGGTTACTGACTCCTCCCCTCATTGTCCCTCCCTGGTTACCAACTTCTCCCCCCCCATTGTCCCTCCCATGTTACCGGCTCCTCCCCCCCCATCGTCCCTCCCTAGTTACCGGCTCCTCCCTTCCCATCGTCCCTCACTAGTTACTGGATCCTCCCCTCCCCTTGTCTCTCCCTGGTTACTGGCTCCCCCCCCTTGTCCTCCCTAGTTACCGCTCCTCCCCCCAATGTCCCTCGTCTTTACTGGCCCCACCCCCATTGTCCCTCCTGGTAACCCACCCCTCCACTGTCCCTCTTGGCAACCAGGCCCCTCCCCCAATTATCCCTCCTGGTAACCAGGCCCCTCCCTCCCTCCCTCAATTGTCCCTCACGGTCACCTACCCCTTCCCCCCCCCATTGTTGCCCTGGTAACCAGCCCCTCCCCCCCATTGTTGCCCCCGGTAACAACCCCTCCCCTCCCCTCCTTCCCTTTGTTGCTCCCCACACTGGTTACCAGCCGCCTGCTCCAGCTCGCGGCCGAGTTCAGCCCGCTTCCCGCCGCCATCTTCTCGCCGCGCGTGCGTGCGCGACCCCGTGAAGCAGGCGAAGTGTCGTCGCAGCGGGAGGAGCGAGAGGAGGTTCACGGAGGGGCGGGGCTTCGCTGAGGGGGCGGGGCTTTCAGCTCGTCCAGCCCGACAGCGACGCCGACGCAACAATCCCTCACGGCGACCTGTGATGTCACAAACCACTTCCCTTTACCTCTGGGTGACGAGTTATCGCCCTCAACACCCCCCCCCCCCCCCCCCCCCACCCAACCACTCTCACTAACCCCGGGCACTGACGCAGATTCCGTTCCACCTTCCATTCCTGATGTCATAATCACTTCGCCCCGCCCCCTCAAAACCAGGACGCCTCAAAGCCGGTCCGCGTCAGTGCCATCGAAAACCCCGCCCACATCTCTGACATCACAATCGCGTCCCCATGCGTGACATCAGAATCCCCGCCCTCGCAGATCTGACATCACACTGCCAGACCTGCTGAGTTTTTCCAGGTAATTCTGTTTTTGTTTTTGATCACAATCCGCATCCCTAGGTGTGACACCTCAAACCCCGCCCACATCTCTGACATCATAATCCCCATCCCCATGTGTGACATCACAAACCCGCCCCTGTCTGTGACATCACCAACCTGGTTCCTCACTCCCTCCCCTCCCATGCATCTGCTGCCCTTGACCTCCCAGGTGGTGAAGGTCACGGGTTTGGAAGGTCAAGGCCGTTCAGCCCGTCGGCCTCTGCTGGCCCGCAGAAGCAGCAATTCACCCACCCAGTGTCGCCCTCCCGCCTTCTCTTGTAGCCCTGGACCTTCTTCCTCATCCCATGATAGTCCAATTCCCTCTTTAATGCCTCAGTCAACCCTGCCCCCACCACCCTCTTTCACAGGATGTGGGGGTCGCTGGCCGGGCCCAGCATTTATTGCCCATTCCTAATTGCCCCCTTGAGGAGGTGGTGGCGGTGAGCTGCCGTCTTCAACCGCTGCAGTCCCTGTGGTGTAGGTACACCCACAGTGCTGCTAGGGAGGGAGCTCCAGATCCTAAACCCATCGCTACATGAACCCCTCATTCCGCCATTGCTTCCTTTGCCCCCAGGCTCTCCTTGCGTCCGCCAATGGGAACAGTTTGATCCCATTTAGAAATCAGAGGCGCTTTACCACACTGGGGACATAAGTACCCAGGATCGTAAGCAATCGGAGCAGGAGTAGGCCATTCGGCCCCTCGAGCCTGCTGCACCTTAACTCCACTTCTCCTGCCTGTCTCCCATGACCCTCGACCCGCTTGTCGATCCAAAATCTGTCTAACATGGACCACTAGGAAAGACTCAATGACCCGGCCTCCACTGCTCTCTGGTGGGGGGGGGGGCAAGAACTCCACAGACTCGCGACCGCCTGAGAGAGGAAATTCCTCCCCGTCTCCATCTCAAGTGGGAGACTCCTTATTTTTAAACTGTGGCCCCCCTCCCTCTAGATTACACCACGAGGGGAAACATCCTCTCAGCATCCACCCTGTCAAAACCCCTCAGAATCTAAATATAAAAACAAAAAAAAACTGCGGATGCTGGAAATCCAAAACAAAAACAGAATTACCTGGAAAAACTCAGCATCTGCAGAGAAGAAAAGAGTTGACATTTCGAGTCAACTAGGGTTCTGTTGAAGGGTCATGAGGACTCGAAACGTCAACTCTTTTCTTCTCCGCCCCTCAGAATCTTCTATGTGACTTGACTGAAACGTAAGACCCTGAGGGGAGTTGACAGGGTGAATGTGGGGAGGATGTTCCCTGTTGTGGGAGAATCTAGAAGCAGGGGTCACTGTTTAAAAATAAGGGGTCACTCATTTAAGACAGATGAGAAGAAATTTTTTCACTCAGAGGGTGGTGAGCCTTTGGAACTCTCTTCCTCAAAAGGAGTTGGAAGCAGAGATTTTGAATATTTTTAAGGCAGAAGCAGATGGATTCTTGGTAAGCAAGGGGGGGGGTGAAAGGTTATCGGGGGTGGGTGGAAGTGTGGGGTTGAGGTTACAGCCAGATCAACCACGATCTTATTGAATGTTGGAGCAGGCTGGAGGAGCCGAATGGACACCACTCCTGCTCCTCATTCGTAAGTTCGTATGTGCCAGCTTCTCAAGGGGCAAATAGGGGTGGGCAATAAATGCTGGGCCCAGCCAACGACGCCACATCCCGTGATTGTCTTAAAAAAAAAAATCCATCGGATTGCCTCTCGTCCTGCTAAACTCCAATGAGTATCGGCCCAAGCTGCTCAACGCTTCCTCCCAGGGGAGCTATCCCAGGCCCAATCTCACCTTCGTGCATCCTGTGCCTTGACCTGCAGTGCATGGCTCTTCCAGCAGTTAGGCCAAGCCCTTTCTGAATATGAGGGGGGGGGGGTTTCTGCCTCTCCCATCCATTCAGGGAGTGAGTTCCAGGTCCCCACCTCCCTCTGGATGAAAATAAAAAATCTTCTGAACGCCCCCCCCCCACCGTCCGCAGAGAGCAGTGGAGGCCGGGTCATTCAATTTATTCGAGGCTGACTCCCGACAGATTCTCGATCCGACGAGGGAGTCGAGGGTTATGGGAGGGGGGGGGGGGGGGGTTGCTGGCAGGAAAGTGGATTTGGGGCCCCCAATCAGGTCAGCCATCGTCTTATTGACTGGCGGAGGAGGGATCGAGGGGCCCAATGGCCTTGTTTTTTGTTCCAATATCCGTTTGTGGGATGTGGCTCGGCTAGGCTTGCCCATCTCTAACCGCCCTCTTGAGGAGGTGGGTGGGTGAGGTGAGCTGCCTCCCTGAACCGCTGCAGCCCGTGTGGTGTAGGTACACCCTAGGGAGGGAGTTCTAGGGTTTCGACCCAGCGACAGTGAAGGAACGGCCAAGTCAGGATGGTGAGTGACTTGGGGGTGGGGAGCTCCCAGGTAAGAAGAACACAGGAAATCGGAGCAAGAGCAGGCCATTTGGCCCCTTCAAGACTGCCCCGCCATTCAATAAGATCACGGCGGACCTTCCCTAGGCCTCAACTCCCCCGTTCACACCGGCTCCTCAACGCCCTCAACTCCCCGATATTTCAAACATCTCTCTACCCGACCTGATTGTGGACCCAGGTCCACTTTCCCACCTGGCCCCCTTCCTTTTAACCCTCGACTCCTTCGTTGACCAAAAATCGGCCTAAGTGGCGCTGCTCCCGTGTATCTGCTGCCTTGGGCCCTCTAAGTGGTGGTGGTGGTGGGGGGGGTGTCGAAGCCTACTACTGTCCCTAAGCCCTATGTTCCTCTGTCCATCCTGTAAATATAGTCCGCCGGGCTTCTGATCCCTCTGCCGAGTGAGTCGATAATCCAAACTTACTCGATTTAGGCCACCCTTCAATATTATTCACCTCAATTCAGTCTCCCGTCTGCCTCCTCCAATCCAGATAAAACAACCTGAGCCAATCCAAAGATTTCCTCATGGCTGAAGCTCTCCAACTCAGGCAGCACCTTCTGGACCCTCTCCAGTGCAATCGCATCCTTCTGATAGGCCAGGACAGAACCCATACCCCAGCTGCGGTCTACCCAATGTCCTCCCCAGTCCCTGTATAATCTCCAAGCACTTTTACTCTAGCTCACAGCTAATGAAGGGAAACCTGGGCTTGAAATGCACTGCAACATTCAGCAGCCTGATAATGACCAGGTAATCTCCTGGTGATGGTGATGAGGGGGAAATGATGGGCCTCACGCAACAGGGAGAGCTGCCCCCCACCCTTTCACTTCTTCCGACAGTGGTCATCGGATCTTTTACATCCCACCTGAGAGGACAACCGGGGATTCGTAACGTGCCATCTGAAAGACGGCACCTCCAACAGTGCGGCTCTCCCTCACCACTGACCCTCCGACAGTGCGGCTCTCCCTCAGCGCTGACCCTCCGACAGTGCGGCTCTCCCTCAGCGCTGACCCTCCGACAGTGCGGCTCTCCCTCAGCGCTGACCCTCCGACAGTGCGGCTCACCCTCAGCACTGACCCTCCGACAGTGCGGCGCTCCCTCAGCACTGACCCTCCAACAGTGCGGCGTTCCCTCAGCACTGACCCTCCGACAGTGCGGCGCTCCCTCAGCACTGACCCTCCAACAGTGCGGTGCTCCCTCAGCACTGACCCTCCGACAGTGCAGCGCTCCCTGAGTGTTGACCCACCGACAGCACGGCGCTCCATAAGTGTTGACCCTCCGGCAGTGCAGCTCTCCCTCAGCACTGACCCTCCGACAGTGCGGCTCTCCCTCAGCACTGACCCTCCGACAGTGCGGCGCTCCCTCAGAGCTGACCCTCCAATAATGCGGCGCTCCCTCAGAGCTGACCCTCCCACAGGGCAGCGCTCCCTCAGTACTGACCCTCCCACAGTGCGGTGCTCCCTGAGTGTTGACACTCCGACAGCACGGTGCTCCTTAAGTGTTGACCCTCCGACAGTGCGGTTCTCCCTCAGCACTGACCCTCCGACAGTGCGGCTCTCTCTCAGCACTGACCCTCCGACAGTGCGGCTCTCCCTCAGCACTGACCCTCCGACAGTGCGGCTCCCCCTCAACACTGACCCTCCGACAGCGCGGCGCTCCCTCAGAGCTGACCCTCCAATAATGCGGCGCTCCCTCAGAGCTGACCCTCCCACAGGGCAGTGCTCCCTCAGCACTGACCCTCCCACAGTGCGGCTCCCCCTCAACACTGACCCTCCGACAGCGCGGCGCTCCCTCAGAGCTGACCCTCCAATAATGCGGCGCTCCCTCAGAGCTGACCCTCCCACAGGGCAGCGCTCCCTCAGTACTGACCCTCCCACAGTGCGGTGCTCCCTGAGTGTTGACCCTCTGACAGCACGGTGCTCCCTAAGTGTTGACCCTCCGACAGTGCGGCTCTCCCTCAGCACTGACCCTCCGACAGTGCGGTTCTCCCTCAGCGCTGGCCCTCCAACAGTGCGGCTCCCCCTCAACACTGACCCTCCGACAGCGCGGCGCTCCCTCAGAGCTGACCCTCCAATAATGCGGCGCTCCCTCAGAGCTGACCCTCCCACAGGGCAGTGCTCCCTCAGCACTGACCCTCCCACAGTGCGGCTCCCTCTCAGTAGTGACCCTCTGACTATGCAGTGCTCCCTCATTACTGACCCACCGACAGTGCGGCTCTCCCTTAGCACTGACACTCCGACAGTGCGGCGCTCCCTCAGAACTGACACTGGAGTATCAGCCCTGAATTGTAGAGCTCAAGTCTGTTCAGACTCAAAGCCATGACGTCTGTAAGAGGATTGGCAAACGCAGTTGCTCACTGATAACTGTGAGGATGTACATTCTGATACAAAGAATAGGGAGGTCACATATTACTTGGATCGTGCAAGTCTCGGTGGGGTAGAGGAAGGCAGAGATCTCCGACTACAAATACACCAATCACCAAAAAATTGTGGCACAGGTTAGCGAGACCACCACAAACTAGCAAAGCGAGCACCAAGCTTTATTCCTGTAGGAACAGAATTGAAATATGCTGAAGCTATAGGGTAGCTTGCTTAGACCACACTTAGAGTGCTCCATCTTCTCCTGCTCGCTATATTATAAAAGGGGTGTCGAGGCGCTGGAGAGGGTGCAGGGAAGATTTACAAAGAGGCTACTAGAAAAGGCACCTGGATATGCACCTCACATAGCATAACCTGCAGGGCTATGGAGCAACACATGAACAAGGAGCAGGAGGAGGCCATTCAGCCCCTTGATCCTGCTCCCCCATTCAATAAGATCATGGCTGATCTGAATGTAACCTCAACTCCACATTCCCACCCACCCCCAATAACCTCTCACCCCCTCCCACCTTGTTAATGAAGAATCTCTCTCCGTCGGCCTTAAAAATATTCAAAGTCTCTGCTTCCACTGCCTTTTGAGGAAGAGAGTTCCAAAGACTCACCACCCTCAGAGAAAAAATTTCTCCTCATCTCTGTCCTAAATGGGTGACCCCTTATTTTTAAACAGTGACCCCCCTCGTTCTAGATTCTCCCACAAGAGGAAACATTCGCTCCGCATCCACCCTGTCAACTCCCCTCAGGATCTAACATGTTTCAATCAAGTCACCTCTTACTCTTCTAAACTCCAGCGGATACAAGCCTAACCTGTCCAACCTTTCCCCATAAGACAACCCACCCATTCCAGGTATTATCTGATAAACCTTCTCTGAACTGCCTCCCACACATTGACATCCTTCCTTCAATAAGGAGACCAGTACTGTACACTGTACTCCAGATGTGGTCTCTCCAGTGCCCTGTATAACTGAAGCATAACCTCCCCACTTTTGTATTCAATTCCCCTCACAATGAATGATCACATTCTCTTAGCTTTCCCTAATTACCTGCTGTACCTGCATACGAGCCTTTCCTGATTCATGCACTAGGACACCCAGATCCCTCTGCGTCACAGAGCTCTGCAGCCTCTCACCATTTAGATAATGTGCCTCCTTCTTATTCTTCCTGCCAAAATGGACAATTTCACACTTGCCCACATTATAGTCCGCCTGCCGGATCTTTACCCACTCACTTCACCTACCAATGTCACTTTGTAGCCTCCCTCCGTTCTCTCCAGTGGGATTAGGCTGGGTGGGGGGGGGCTTATTTTCTAGCCAGGGCAGACACGATGGGCCAAGTGGCCTCTGTCTGTACTGTAAACTGCCTATGATGCAATGCCTGGGGTAGACGTATTACAAAAGGGTGTACAGGCCAGACCACTACTCTCTTGAAAAACTGCAGAGGTGGTTTGGGGGGTGGGGGGGTTAGTGGTGGAGTGGCATCCGAATCGAGGTGTGAAAGTGATTAAAGTTTTTGTAATCGCGCGGATACAGAGAGAATGCTTCCCCTTGTGGGGCCTAGAGGCCATCAATAGGAGATAGTCACCAAGAAATCCGATAGGGAATTCGAGAGGAACTTCTTTAACTCAGAGGAGTGGGGAGAATGTGGAGGGGGAGGGGGTTGAGATGAACGGTACCGATGTATTGGAGGGGGAAGCTGGATAAAACACGAGAGGGAGAAGGGGCTAGAGGGTGACGATGGTAGATTTAGACGAGGAATGATGGGAGGAGGCGGGAGTGAAGCATAAACACCAGCAGGGTTGGGCTGAATGGTCTGTTTCTCTGTTGAATGTCTGTGCTAATATGAATCCTCTGCAAGACACTAGAAATTTCTGAGGGACAACGGGACCTTGGCGTGCGTGTCCATAGATCTCTGAAGGCGGAGAGGCATTTTAGTGGGGTGGTGAAAAAGGCACAGGGGACACTTGCCTTTATCAATCGAGGCCTAGATTACAAAAGTAGGGAGGTCATGTTGGAGTTGTATAGAACCTTGGTGAGGCCACAGCTGGAGTACTGTGTGCAGTTCTGGTCGCCACATTATAGGAAGGATGTGACTGCACTGGAGGGGGAGCAGAGGAGATTCACCAGGATGTTGCCTGGGATGAAACATTTAAGTTACGAAGAGAGGTTGGATAGACTTGGGTTGTTTTCATTGGAGCAGAGAAGACTGAGGGGCGACCTGATCGAGGTGTACAAGATTATGAGGGGCATGGACAAGGTGGATAGGGAGCAGCTTAGTTGAAGGGTCAGTCACGAGGGGACATAAGTTCAAGGTGAAGGGCAGGAGGTTTAGAGGGGATGTGAGGAAAAGCTTTTTTACCCAGAGGGTGGTGAGGGTCTGGAATGCACTGCCTGGGAGGGTGGTGGAGGAGGGTTAGCCTCACATCCTTTAAAAAGCACCTGGATGAGCACTTGGCACTTCATAACATTCAAGGCTATGGGGCCAAGTGCTGGTAAATGGGATTAGGTAGGTAGGTCAGGTGTTTCTCACGTGTCGGTGCAGACTCGATGGGCCGAAGGGCCTCTTCTGCTCTGTGTGATTCTGTAAAGACAAATAGCAAGGCAGAACCTGTAGTTCGTTCTACACAAGCCAGCCCGTTCCCTGTTGTGAAAGACACCTCTTATAACTGATATGAGAGAGAAAGAGAAAGAGAGAGAGAGAGAAAGAGAAAGAGAGACTTCCCACATCTTCCCTCATTGTTAAACCCGCATTTCAAATGATTTAATATTAGATCAGTGGATGTCTTCTGCCATTGTACACTGTCAGTCAACTGATACACTGTTTGGTACAGACAGCACGCTGTGTAGTACAGTATTCTGCTGCTAAGGTGTCCTCCGTTAGCTGACAAACCTTCGACGTGGTTAAGTAAACACAGGATGTGGTCAGTCAGAGTTCAATGTTGTTTCGGCGAGGAGAGTCTTGCTGGTGATGGGTGAGGAGAGGGGGTGGGGCAGCGAGGGAGGTAGAGGGTTGGGGAGAGGGGGTGGGGAGACGAGGGAGGTAGAGGGGTGGGGAGAGGGGGTGGGGAGAGGAGGTAGAGGGTGAGGGAGAGGGGGTGGGGAGATGAGGGAGGTAAAGGGGTGGGGAGAGGGGGTGGGGAGATGAGGGAGGTAGAGGGGTGGGGAGAGGGGGTGGGGAGAGGAGGGGAGGTAGAGGGGTGGGGAGAGGGGGTGGGGAGAGGAGGTAGAGGGTGAGGGAGAGGGGGTGGGGAGATGAGGGAGGTAAAGGGGTGGGGAGAGGGGGTGGGGAGATGAGGGAGGTAGAGGGGTGGGGAGAGGGGGTGGGGAGAGGAGGGGAGGTAGATGGGTGAGAGAGGGGGTGTGAGGAGACCAGGGGAGGTAGAAGAGTGGGTGGGGAGAGGGGGTGGGGAGAGGAGGTAGAGGGTGAGGGAGAGGGGGTGGGGAGATGAGGGAGGTAAAGGGGTGGGGAGAGGGGGTGGGGAGATGAGGGAGGTAGAGGGGTGGGGAGAGGGGGTGGGGAGAGGAGGGGAGGTAGAGGGGTGAGAGAGGGGGTGTGAGGAGACCAGGGGAGGTAGAAGAGTGGGTGGGGAGAGGGGGTGGGGCGACGAGGGAGGTAGAGGGGTGGGGAGAGGGGGTGGGGCGACGAGGGAGGTAGAGGGGTGGGGAGAGGGGGTGGGGAGATGAGGAAGGTAGAGGGTTGAGGGAGAGGGGGTGGGGAGAGGAGGGGAGGTAGAGGGGTGGGGAGAGGGGGTGGGGAGAGGAGGGGAGGTAGAGGGGGTGGGGAGAGGAGGGGAGGTAGATGGGTGAGAGAGGGGGGTGTGAGGAGACCAGGGGAGGTAGAAGAGTGGGTGGGGAGAGGGGGTGGGGCGACGAGGGAGGTAGAGGGGTGGGGAGAGGGGGTGGGGAGAGGAGGGGAGGTAGAGGGGTGAGGGAGGGGGTGGGGAGGAGAGGAGGTAGAGGGGTGGGGAGAGGGGGTGGGGAGAGGAGGGGAGGTAGAGGGGTGGGGAGAGGGGGTGGGGAGAGGAGGGGAGGTAGAGGGGTGGGGAGAGGAGGGGAGGTAGATGGGTGAGAGAGGGGGTGTGAGGAGACCAGGGGAGGTAGAAGAGTGGGTGGGGAGAGGGGGTGGGGCGACGAGGGAGGTAGAGGGGTGGGGAGAGGGGGTGGGGAGAGGAGGGGAGGTAGAGGGTGAGGGAGGGGGTGGGGAGGAGAGGAGGTAGAGGGGTGGGGAGAGGGGGTGGGGAGAGGAGGGGAGGTAGAGGGGTGGGGAGAGGGGGTGGGGAGAGGAGGGGAGGTAGAGGGGTGAGGGAGGGGGTGGGGAGGAGAGGAGGTAGAGGGGTGGGGAGAGGGGGTGGGGAGAGGAGGGGAGGTAGAGGGGTGAGGGAGGGGGTGGGGAGAGGAGGGGAGGTAGAGGGGTGAGGGAGGGGGTGGGGAGGAGAGGAGGTAGAGGGGTGGGGAGAGGGGGTGGGGAGAGGAGGGGAGGTAGAGGGGTGGGGAGAGGGGGTGGGGAGAGGAGGGGAGGTAGAGGGGTGAGGGAGGGGGTGGGGAGGAGAGGAGGTAGAGGGGTGGGGAGAGGGGGTGGGGAGATGAGGAAGGTAGAGGGTTGAGGGAGAGGGGGTGGGGAGAGGAGGGAGGTAGAGGGGGTGGGGAGAGGGGGTGGGGAGAGGAGGGGAGGTAGAGGGGGTGGGGAGAGGAGGGGAGGTAGAGGGGTGGGGAGAGGGGGTGGGGAGGAGAGGAGGTAGAGGGGTGGGGAGAGGGGGTGGGGAGACCAGGGGAGGTAGTTTCCCCCATGTCTTCCCAGGAGAGTGAAGAGAGAATTTGGGGGAAATTGCCTCTCCCTGAGAGCTGTTGACTGGCTGGGATTTGGGGAATGGTTGAGGTGGAGGCCATGTTGCACTTCTCACGGAGAAGTGTGGAAGCTGAAGCAGGTGGGATGGGCTGAACGGCCTCCTCCTGGGGCTCTCTGAACGCTCCTGGTTCAACGCAGACGCCGAAGAAACCTCGCTGAGCCTCAAAGGGAGCAGCCAATCACGTCTTTCCATTTCTTCAGCCAACCTCTCAACGTCAAGAAATCCGATTGGGTAAGTGCGACGCGCCCAGTGTCCAGCTCTTCCATTGGCTACATCTGCAAGCCCAGTGAACACGGTGGAAGGGGTCAGAGGGCACAGCCCGTCCAGTGTATCCGCCCGCACATTCGACGGGACATCAGTGTAAAAAAGTTTCACTACGTACAGTGCACGCGGCTCCTAAAACATCAATTTTAATGCCTTCAAATCTGTCTTTGGTGATTATTTAGTCCGCCTGCGTCCCATTGGGTGGGCCAGGGATGAAAGCCTATCCTGCAGGCCTCAGCCACGTCTCCGCTCGTCTGCACCGCTCCAGTCGTTGCCAATGACAACCGGGCAAAGTGTGGGGGAGGTGAGGGGGAGGAATCGATGGCCCAGGATCTGGCCTGGTCTTCAATTCAGTCTGATTTCCTCTCCTGCAACTTCTCCTCCTCCTCGATGTCCATCTCAGTCAGGACGCAGTAGCAGAGCAACTGAGTGTACCTTGTAAAGGAGGCTGCGGGAGATAGAGAAAGGCAACGGGTGTTAAAACGACCAGCTCATTGCATTTACACATTCAACGACACAGGACTCCAGGAGATCCCAATGCAGCCGAACCCTTTCCCGTTCACTCCCACTGTCCACAATCCCAATGGACACAAACCCCTTCCCATTCATTCCCACTGTCCACAATCCCAATGGACACAAACTCCTTCCCGTTCATTCCCACTGTCCACAATCCCAATGGACACAAACCCCTTCCCGTTCACTCCCACTGTCTACAATCCCAATGGACCCGAACCCTTTCCTGTTCACTCCCACTGTACACAATCCCAATGGACCTGAACCCATTCCCATTCACTCCCACTGTCCACAATCCCAATGGACACAAACCCCTTCCCGTTCACTCCCACTGTCCACAATTGCAATGGACCCAATCCCCTTCCTGTTCACTCCCACTGTCCACAATCCCAATGGATCCAAACCCCTTCCCGTTCACTCCCACAGTCCACAATCCCAATGGACACAATCCCCTTCCCATTCACTCCCACTGTCCACAATCCCAAAGGGCCCAATCCCATTCCCGTTCACTCCCACTGTACACAATCCCAAAGGACCCAATCCCATTCCCGTTCACTCCCACTGTACACAATCCCAAAGGACCCAATCCCATTCCCGTTCACTCCCACTATCCACAATCCCAATGGACCCAATCCCATTCCCGTTCACTCCCACAGTCCACAATCCCAATGGACATGAAACCGTTCCCGTTCATGCCCATTGTCCACAATCCCAATGGACACGACCTCCTTCCCATTCACTCCCACGGTCCACAATCCCAAAGGACCCAATCCCATTCCTACCCGATGGATCGCACTTCAGACACTGCAGCACTCCCCCTTAGTGCTGTCTCTGGACGTATCAGTCTCGAGTGTGGGATCCCAGCGCTGGGGTTTGGACGCATGACCCTGAGAACACCGAGCGCCACTCACAGAGTCACCCTAGCCAAAGTGATTGAACCTAGATCTCTGTTTGGGTTGGTTTAAGAGTTTCCATACAAACTGGTCCCTCAAAACTGTGGGCATCGATCCATGAGCCCCTTACTATCAGTACCATCTGTTACTTTGCTTTCCCTTCTTGACTCAATGATTCCGACGCATTCCTGGCTGCTCTCCCCTAATCCACCTTTAATAAACTACAGTTCATCCAAAATTCTGCTGCTCCATGTCCTAACTCACACCAGCTCCCATTCCCCTGTGCTCAGTGAACTACATTGGTTCCCAGTCAAGCAAGGCCTCGATTTCAAAATTCTAATCCGTGTTTCCAAATCCCTCCCTTTCTCTGTAACCTCCTCCAACCCCTACACCCCTCCTTATCTCTGTAACCTCCTCCAGCCTCTACAACCCTCCCTATCTCTGTAACCTCCTCCAACCCCTACACCCCTCCTTATCTCTGTAACCTCCTCCAGCCTCTACAACCCTCCCTATCTCTGTAACCTCCTCCAGCCCCTACACCCCTCCCTATCTCCGTAACCCCCTGCAGCCCCTACACCCCTCCCTATCTCTGTAACCTCCTCCAACCCCTACACCCCTCCTTATCTCTGTAACCTCCTCCAGCCTCTACACTCCTCCCTATCTCTGTAACCTCCTCCAACCCCTACACCCTGCCCTATTTCTGTAACCTCCTGAAACCTCCACACCCCTCCCTATCTCTGTAACCTCCTCCAGCCCCTACACCCCTCCTTATCTCTGTAACCTCCTCCAGCCCCTACACCCCTCCCTATCTCTGTAACCTCCTCCAGCCCCTACACCCCTCCCTATCTCTGTAACCTCCTCCAGCCCCTACACACCTCCCTATCTCTGTAACCTCCTCCAGCCCCCTACAACCCTCCCAATCTCTGTAACCTCCTCCAGCCCCTACAACCCTCCCTATCTCTGTAACCCCCTCCAGCCCCTACAACCCTCCCTATCTCTGTAACCTCCTCCAGCACGTACACCCCTCCCCATCTCTATAACCTCCTCCAGCCCCTACAACCCTCCCAATCTCTGTAACCTCCTCCAGCCCCTACAACCCTCCCTATCTCTGTAACCCCCTCCAGCCCCTACAACCCTCCCAATCTCTGTAACTTCCTCCAACCCCTACATCCCTCCCTATCTCTGTAACCTCCTCCAACCCCTACACCCCTCCTTATCTCTGTAACCTCCTCCAGCCTCTACACACTTCCCTATCTCTGTAACCTCCTCCAGCCCCCACACCTCTCCCTATCTCTGTAACTTCCTCCAAATCCTACATCCCTCCCTATCTCTGCAACCTCCTCCAGCCCCTACACCCCGCCCTATCTCTGTAACCACCTCCAGCCCCTACACCCCTCCCTACCTCTGTAACCTCCTCCAGCCCCTACACCCTGCCCTATCTCTGTAACCTCCTCCAGCCCCTACAACCCTCCCTATCTCTGTAACCCTCTCCAGCCCCTACAACCCTCCCTATCTCTGTAACCTCCTCCAGCACGTACACCCCTCCCCATCTCTATAACCTCCTCCAGCCCCTACAACCCTCCCAATCTCTGTAACCTCCTCCAGCCCCTACAACCCTCCCTATCTCTGTAACCCCCTCCAGCCCCTACAACCCTCCCAATCTCTGTAACTTCCTCCAACCCCTACATCCCTCCCTATCTCTGTAACCTCCTCCAACCCCTACACCCCTCCTTATCTCTGTAACCTCCTCCAGCCTCTACACACTTCCCTATCTCTGTAACCTCCTCCAGCCCCCACACCTCTCCCTATCTCTGTAACTTCCTCCAAATCCTACATCCCTCCCTATCTCTGTAACCGCCTCCAGCCCCTACACCCCTCCCTACCTCTGTAACCTCCTCCAGCCCCTACACCCTGCCCTATCTCTGTAACCTCCTCCAGCCCCCTACAATCCTCCGAGATCTCTGCGCTCCTCCAATTCCGGCCTCTTCTCTTGAGCGTCCTTCCTGACCTCCCATCACCCCGCCGTTGGCAGCCGTGCCTTCAGTTGCTTGTGGGTGGGGGCAGCCTGGGCCCGATGTCTGTCACGACCTCCCTCTCTCTCCTCCCTCAGATCACTTCGGAGTGACCGTACGTGTTGAGAAACAAGCCTGTGGGGCGAATTGGCTTGGCGAGGAGAGCGCTGCACACAACAGCGAGGAGGATAATGCTGGAGCTTTGCAAACCTCTGATCAGGCTGCCTCTCCAGCGCTGGGCCCCACACACTTTAAGGAGCAGGTCGAGGCCTCCAAGAGGGTGTGGATGAGGGTGAGCAGGGATGAGGGAATCCAGCGTGGAGAAGCCGGGATTGTTCTGCTCAGAACAGAGAAGATTGAGAGGTGATTTAATCTAGGCCGCACAAAACCCTGTACTGTTTCCCCTGATTTGCCCTGTTTTCTAACTGGCATTTGGTTTGGTAACTAGAGGGGGCAGCTGGGCCTAGAATAAGAGGCAAAAAGCAAGAGGGCGAACGTGGGAAAAGAGAGCTTTGTTACGATTTAGACTACATTGCCTGACAAAGTGGCGAGAGAAAATTTCATACATTCCAAGGTCCGGGCCTTGGGACGTGCTGAGGGACGCACTAAAGCTTGGGGCAGCCACCACAAAGGCTCCCTCCCTAACAGCGCTGCGGGTGCACCTACACCACAGGGACTGCAGCGGTTCAAGAAGGCAACTCACCACCACCTTCTCAAGGGCAGCTAGGGATGGGCAATAAATGCTGGGCCCAGCCAGGGAAGCCACCCGCCATCCACCACCCCCGCCCCCGCCACCCCGCTCAAGACCCCCCCCAACCACCACCCCCAATGGATAAACAAAAAAACGATCCTATTGAATGGCGAAGCAGGCTCGAGGGGCTGAATGGCCTACTCCTGCTTCTATGTTCTTTGTTCCTACGTTTTAGGACACTATCTTTAGATTGATAAGAGCGTATGGTTTGGGACTGTATCTCTCAAATTTCGGGTAAATGAAAGGGATCATGTGAACTACGCAGGCGTTTGCCTGATCACAAAGCTTGGATAGTTTAGTTATTAAAGACCAAAGGGGCTCCGATTGTGTTATGGAAGGAAGGTGCCAGATATTTACACTTGGGGGACAATGACAGCTGTTTCTAAGTCCACAATGCGAAGACGCTAAGTCTCCTAAGAGTCAGGAAGGGACTATTGTTACCACGTTGTCAATAGTTGTGATGGAAGCTGTCCCTTCCTTTGTTTCTAAGATGAAAGGGCCGTTGTGATCAGAGATAGCTGATTAACATTGCTGCTGGGTGAAGTGAGCCTAGTGTGTTTCCCGTTGCCACGGAGAAGGGGATAGAGGAGGCCATTTTGAGATCAGGCTACAGGCTTCCCTATGAACCCAGAAATATCAGAGAGAAAGCCGCTGCCAGGTTCTGGTCTCAGGTGGTCTGTAGCCAACTGAGAGGTGGCGAGCAAGGACAAGCTAGAGTTACTCAGGTCCGTGCCTTGACCGGAGAAAACGTTGATTCTATCATTCACCGTGTGGGATGGGGCCGGGAGCTCGCGCTCAGTTTGATAGCCAAGCTCACGAGGGGGTTCAAACAAAGCTGGAGGATTTGCCTAGCTGGAGTTAGAGGCAGAATCCCCAGGGAAACCAGCCCTGAGGAAGATAGTATCGGGAAAGGAGCAGGACAGAAGTAAAATGCTTGGGAGCTGAGAATCACTTTGGATCAGTTCAGGGAGAACCAGACGTCTGCTTAAGATACTGAGCAACATAAGAAAATTGGGCTTTTTGGTCGGCCTTAAAAGTAGAAAGGGGCACGTTAGGTTCAGTAATTCAAAGTATAAAGTTGCCCACGGAATGAAAATAATGTTAATTTAATGGCGTTCTGTTTTTCATTCATCTCAGTAACTTTGAAGCTCAAGTTGCACTTTCGAAGTTATCGGTCTCTGCTACGATCGGAACAATAAATATAAATGAAAAGGAGGGTGAACATGTGCCCGAGGACTCGAATTGGGACTGTTATGCTGGGAACGGAGGACAAAATTGGGCTCTTTCAAACAGCTAGAATGGGCTTGACAGGCCAAATGGCCTCCGCCTGTGCTGCAAGATTCAGTGGTTCTAAGTCGGTCCTGAAAATTACCTCATTGATCAAGTTTTTAGTCATTCACATAATGACTCTCAACCTGGTCCAATTTATCTAGTTAGTTATAAGTGGTTTTCATTGACATTGTACGAGATCCAAAAGCTCTACATAACAGCACAGAGCTGTATAAAATAACTGTATAACTGCACAGAGCTGTAAAAATCACTATATAACAGCATAAACCTGTAAAAATCACTGTATAACTGCACAGAGCTGTAAAAATCACTATATAACAGCATAAAGCTGTAAAAATCACTGTATAACTGCACAGAGCTGTAAAAATCACTACATAACTGCACAGAACTGTAAAAATCACTACATAACTGCACAGAACTGTAAAAATCACTACATAACTGCACAGAACTGTAAAAATCACTATATAACTGCATAAACCTGTAAAAATCACTTTATAACAGCATAAACCTGTAAAAATCACTATATAACAGCATAAACCTGTAAAAATCACTATATAACTGCATAAAGCTGTAAAAATCACTATATAACAGCATAAACCTGTAAAAATCACTAAATAACTGCATAAACCTGTAAAAATCACTATATAACTGCATAAACCTGTAAAAATCACTATATAACAGCACAGAGCTGTAAAAATCACTATATAACTGCATAAACCTGTAAAAATCACTATATAACAGCACAGAGCTGTAAAAATCACTATATAACAGCATAAACCTGTAAAAAATCACTATATAACTGCACAGAGCTGTAAAAATTGCTATATAACAGCATAAACCTGTAAAAATCACTGTATAACTGCACAAAGCTGTAAAAATCACTATGTAACAGCATAAATCTGTAAAAATCACTATATAACTGCACAGAGCTGTAAAAATCACTATATAACAGCATAAATCTGTAAAAATCACTATATAACTGCATAAATCTGTAGAAATCACTATATAACAGCATAAATCTGTAGAAATCACTATATAACAGCATAAACCTGTAAAAATCACTGTATAACTGCACAGAGCTGTAAAAATCACTATATAACTGCACAGAGCTGTAAAAATCACTATATAACAGCATAAATCTGTAAAAATCACGATATAACTGCACAGAGCTGTAAAAATCACTATATAACTGCATAAATCTGTAGAAATCACTATATAACAGCATAAATCTGTAGAAATCGCTATATAACAGCATAAACCTGTAAAAATCACTGTATAACTGCACAGAGCTGTAAAAATCACTATATAACTGCACAGAGCTGTAAAAATCACTATATAACAGCACAGAGCTGTAAAAATCACTATATAACAGCATAAATCTGTAAAAATCACGATATAACTGCACAGAGCTGTAAAAATCACTATATGACTGCACAGAGCTGTAAAAATCATTATATAACTGCAGAAACCTGTAAAAATCACTGTATAACTGCACAGAGCTGTAAAAATCACTATATAACTGCACAGAGCTGTAAAAATCACTTTATAACAGCATAGATCTGTAAAAATCACTATATAACAGCATAAACCTGTAAAAATCACTATATAACTGCATAAAGCAGTAAAAATCACTATATAACTGCATAAACCTGTAAAATTAATATATAACTGCACAGAACTGTAAAAATCACTATATAACAGCATAAATCTGTAAAAATCACTATATAACTGCATAAATCTGTAAAAATTACTATATAACTGCATAAAGCTGTAAAAATCACTATATAACTGCATAAACCTGTAAAAATCACTATATAACAGCATAAAGCTGTAAAAATCACTATATAACAGCATAAATTTGTAAAAATCACTACATAACTGCATAAAGCTATTAAAAGCATCATATAAATGTATGAAGCTACGGAAAGCACGATATGAAGGCACGAAGCTGTCTGGGATTAATGTCGAAGGCTGCAAAAAGTGTTATATAAATACAGGAAGCTGTAAAACAGGAAAAATAAAATCTGCACCGAGGGAAGTTCCTGATTTGGAGAACGCCAGGTGAGCAGGAAAGTCTGTACAGAACTCGGATGTTAAGCCCTTCTGCTCCGTGCTGGTGCGTCTAGTCCACACGGGCATTCTCCCAACAACCCCTCTCTTCCTCTCACCCCCATCAGCATATCCCTTTATTTCCTTTCTCCCTCGCATGTTTATGCAGCTCGAGGCTCTGTAAGATGTGAAAATGTCCTGCCTTACTGCTTTCCATTCAACCACATTTCCAGGGGTTCAGTGACATCACTTCTACATGTTCCTCCATTCAGGTTAAGACAGCCCCACAAGCTGTTCCCTTTTCCAGAAACGGAGATCTTCTCAGTTCTGATAACGGCTTTGTGAATCTTTTTATACCTTCCCCAGTGCCTATCCTTTTTCAGTATGGAGGCCACGATTGCACATACAGTTCCCAGTGGGATGTGGAGACCGGAGCTGTACACAGTGCTCCCAGTGGGATGTGGAGACCGGAACTGTACACCGTGCTCCCAGTGTGATATGGAGATCGGAACTGTACACAGTGCTCCCAGTGTGATGTGGAGACCAGACCTGTACTAGGTGCTCCCAGTGTAACACGGAGACCGGAACTGTACACGGTGCTCATAGTGTGATACGGAGACCGGAACTGTACACGGTGCTCTCAGTGTGATACGGAGACCAGAACTGTACACAGTGCTCCCAGTGTGATACGGAGACCCGAACTGTACACAGTGCTCCCAGTGTGATACGGAGACCGGAACTGTACACGGTGCTCTCAGTGTGATACGGAGACCCGAACTGTACACAGTGCTCCCAGTGTGATACGGAGACCCGAACTGTACACAGTGCTCCCAGTGTGATACGGAGACCGGAACTGTACACGGTGCTCTCAGTGTGATACGGAGACCAGAACTGTACACAGTGTTCCCAGTGCGATACGGAGACCAGAACTGTACACGGTGCTCCAGGTGTGAAATGGAGACCACAACTGTACACGGTTCTCCCATTGTGATATGGAGACCAGAACTGTACACGGTTCTCCCAGTGTGATATGGAGACCAGAACTGTATAGAGTGCCCCCAGTGGTATACGGAGACTGGAACTATACATGGTACTCCCAGTGTGACACAGAGACCAAAACTGTACACAGTGCTCCCAGACCTTTATGGAGACCGGAATTGTACACAGTGTGCTGCAGTGTATAAATGCAAATTGCTGATTTTATTACCTAAGAGCGTGCGTAGACACTGTGGCCTCTTGTGTTCAGGCAGGTGAACTCCCAGGAGGTAGAATGGAACTCCAGACAGGGCAATGCCAATGCCAATCAGGGAGTTGATGGTGTCGCTGTAGAGGGGCACAGCCACCAGGAAGATGGTACACAAGCAGAAGACGATGGGGAAAAAGATGCTGAGCTGTGGGAGGAAGCATAAAGGAGAAAGAGGGAACGTTAGGGGACGGTAAATGCAGGTCTACCAGGTTGAATAGCCGCAGTGATTAAGCCTACATCCACCTTTTTGTAAAAGGGGTGTCAGCATTTTCAAAAAGTATGTGCCGGAGCAATTCACAACCAATGAGGACCCTTCTTCATTGAATTGTTGTCCATGTTGCGATGCAGAGGAAGGCGACTACCTAGTTCTGCACAGCAAGATCCCAAAACTGAAATGACCAGAAAACCTTACTTTTTTTTTTGGCGATGTTGGTTAAGGGGTAAATCTTGGCCCTCGGGACACAAGGGCCGAACTCCCCACCATCCCCCCCTCCCCGCCCCACCATATCAGCTCTTCTTCCAATAGCAGCCGTGTGATCCCTTGCATCCCACCCGAGATGGCGAAAGAGATGGGGCCCCCGGGTTTAGGGTCTTATCCCCAAAGGTAGCATTTCCGAAAGTGCGGCTCTCCGTTGTGTAACGCCCAGGTGAGTGTAGTAGGCCCAGTCCCTGGAGGGCGACGTGAGCCTAATCCCCTTAGTGAGCTCTCGCTTCCTTGTGCAGGACTTTCTTTCAAATATCCCTCTCCAAAAAGCCCCTCTGAAGTGATCCCCTCGTTCCCAAGAACTTGCATTTATATAGCGCCTTTAAACTGCCGAAACATCTCAAGATGCCTGACAGGAGCATCCTTAAACAAAGTAGGACAACGAGCCTCATAAGCAGATATCAGCAGCAACTAACCAAAGGCCCGAGAGATGGGGAGGGTTGTAGGGGTTGGAGGAGGTTACAGAGATAGGGAAAGTTGTAGGGACTGGAGGAGGTCACAGAGATAGGGAGGGGTGTAGGGGCTAGAGATTACAGAGATAGGGAGGGTTGTAGGTGCTGGAGGAAGTTACAGAGATAGGGAGAGTTGTAGGGGCTGGAGGAGGTTATAGAGATAGGGAGGATTGTAGGGGCTGGAGGAGGTTACAGAGATAGGGAGGGTCGTAGGGACTGGAGAAGGTTACAGAGATAGGGAGGGTTGTAGGTGCTGGAGGATGTTACAGAGATAGGGAGGGTTGTAGGGACTGGAGGAGGTTACAGAGATAGGGAGGGTTGTAGGTGCTGGAGGATGTTACAGAGATAGGGGGGATTGTTGGAACTGGAGGAGGTTACAGGACTGGAGTAGGTTGGAGAGATAGGGAGGGTTGTGGGACTGGAGGAGGTGATAGAGATAGGTAGGGATTTGGGGCAGGAGGAAGTTACAGAGGTAGGGAGGGTTGTAGGGGCTGGAGGAGGTTACAGAGATAGGGAGAGTTGTAGGGGCTGGAGGAGGTCACAGAGTTAGGGAAAGTTGTAGGGACTGGAGGAGGTTGGAGAGATAGGGAGGGTTGTGGGGCTGGAGGAGGTTACAGAGATAGGGAGGGTTGTAGGGACTGGAGGAGGTTGGAGAGATAGGGAGGGTTGTGGGGCTGGAGGAGGTTACAGAGATAGGAAGTGTTGTAGGGGCTGGAGGCAGTTACAGAGATAGGGAGGGTTGTAGGGGCTGGAGGAGGTTACAGAGATAGGGAGGGATGTAGGGGGCTGGAGGAGGTTGCAGAGATAGGGAGGATTGTAGGGGCTGGAGGAGATTGCACTGATGCGGAGGGTTGTAGGGGCTGGAGGAGGTTACAGAGATAGGGAGAGTTGTAGGGGCCAGAGGAGCTTACAGAGGTAAGGAGGGTTGTAGGTGCTGGAGGAGGTAATAAAGATAGGGAGGGATATAGGGGCTGGAGGAGGTTACAGAGAAAGGGAGGGGTGTAGGAGCTGGAGGAGGTACAGGGATAGGGAGGGGTGTAGGAGCTATTGGAGGTTACAGAGATAGTGAGGGTTGTAAGGGCTGGAGGAGGTTACAGAGATAAGGAGGTTTGTAGGGGCTGGAGGAGGTTACACAGATAGGGAGGGTTGTAGGGGCAGGAGGGGGTTACAGAGATAGGGAGGGTTGTAGGGGCTGGAGGAGGTTACAGAGATAGGGAGGGTTGTAGGGGCTGGTGGAAGTTAGAGAGATAGGGAGGGTTGTAGGGGCTGGAGGAGATTACAGAGATAGGGAGGGGTGTAGGGGCTGGAGGAGGTTAAAGAGATAGGGAGGGGTGTAGGGACTGGAGGAGGTTACAGAGATAGGGAGGGGTGTCGGGGCTGGAGGAGGTTAAAGAGATAGGGAGGGGTGTAGGGACTGGAGGAGGTTACAGAGATAGGGAGGGTTGTAGGGACTGGAGGAGGTTGGAGAGATAGTGAGGGTTGTAGGGACTGGAGGAGGGTACAGAGATAGGGAATGTTGTAGTGGCGAGAGGAGGTTACAGAGATAGGGAGGAGTATAGGGGTTGGAGGAGGTTATAGAGATAGGGATGGTTGTAGGGGCTGGAGGAGTTTACAGAGATAGGGAGGGGTGTAGAGGCTGGAGGAAGTTACAGAGATAGAGAGGGGTGTAGGGGCTGGAGGAGGTTGGAGAGATAGGGAGGGGTGTAGGGGCTGGAGGAGGTTACAGAGATAGGGGGGGGGTGTAGGGGCTGGAGGAGGTTACAGAGAAAGGGAGGGGTGTAGGGGGCTGGAGGAGGTTACAGAGATAGGGAGCGGTGTAGGGTCTGGAGGAGGTTACAGAGATAGGGAGGGGTGCAGGGAGCTGGAGGAGGTTACAGAGATAGGGAGTGGTATAGGGGCTGGAGGAGGTTACAGAGATAGGGAGGGGTATAGGGGCTGGAGGAGGTTACAGAGATAGGGAGGGTGTAGGGACTGGAGGAGGTTGCAGAGATAGGGAGGGGTGGAGGAGCTACAGGTGGTTACAGAGATAGGGAGAGTTGTAGGGGCTGGAGGAGGTTATAGAGATACGGAGAGTTGTAGGGGCTGGAGGAGGTGACAGAGAAAGGGAGGGTTGTAGGGACTGGAGGAGGTTACAGAGATAGGAAGTGTTGTAGGGGCTGGAGGCAGTTACAGAGATAGGGAGGGTTGTAGGGGCTGGAGGAGGTTACAGAGATAGGGAGGGATGTAGGGGGCTGGAGGAGGTTTCAGAGATAGGGAGGATTGTAGGGGCTGGAGGAGATTGCACTGATGCGGAGGGTTGTAGGGGCTGGAGGAGGTTACAGAGATAGGGAGAGTTGTAGGGGCCAGAGGAGCTTACAGAGGTAAGGAGGGTTGTAGGTGCTGGAGGAGGTAATAAAGATAGGGAGGGATATAGGGGCTGGAGGAGGTTACAGAGAAAGGGAGGGGTGTAGGAGCTGGAGGAGGTACAGGGATAGGGAGGGGTGTAGGAGCTATTGGAGGTTACAGAGATAGTGAGGGTTGTAAGGGCTGGAGGAGGTTACAGAGATAAGGAGGTTTGTAGGGGCTGGAGGAGGTTACACAGATAGGGAGGGTTGTAGGGGCAGGAGGGGGTTACAGAGATAGGGAGGGTTGTAGGGGCTGGAGGAGGTTACAGAGATAGGGAGGGTTGTAGGGGCTGGTGGAAGTTAGAGAGATAGGGAGGGTTGTAGGGGCTGGAGGAGATTACAGAGATAGGGAGGGGTGTCGGGGCTGGAGGAGGTTAAAGAGATAGGGAGGGGTGTAGGGACTGGAGGAGGTTACAGAGATAGGGAGGGTTGTAGGGACTGGAGGAGGTTGGAGAGATAGTGAGGGTTGTAGGGACTGGAGGAGGGTACAGAGATAGGGAATGTTGTAGTGGCGAGAGGAGGTTACAGAGATAGGGAGGAGTATAGGGGTTGGAGGAGGTTATAGAGATAGGGATGGTTGTAGGGGCTGGAGGAGTTTACAGAGATAGGGAGGGGTGTAGAGGCTGGAGGAAGTTACAGAGATAGAGAGGGGTGTAGGGGCT
Organism: Carcharodon carcharias; assembly: GCF_017639515.1. NCBI lineage: Eukaryota > Metazoa > Chordata > Chondrichthyes > Lamniformes > Lamnidae > Carcharodon > Carcharodon carcharias. Next base: position 7,736,727 of record NC_054493.1, on the reverse strand, counting down.
GGAGGAGGTTGGAGAGATAGGGAGGGGTGTAGGGGCTGGAGGAGGTTACAGAGATGGGGGGGGTGTAGGGGCTGGAGGAGGTTACAGAGAAAGGGAGGGGTGTAGGGGGCTGGAGGAGGTTACAGAGATAGGGAGCGGTGTAGGGTCTGGAGGAGGTTACAGAGATAGGGAGGGGTGCAGGGAGCTGGAGGAGGTTACAGAGATAGGGAGTGGTATAGGGGCTGGAGGAGGTTACAGAGATAGGGAGGAGTATAGGGGCTGGAGGAGGTTACAGAGATAGGGAGGGTGTAGGGACTGGAGGAGGTTGCAGAGATAGTGAGGGGTGGAGGAGCTGCAGGTGGTTACAGAGATAGGGAGAGTTGTAGGGGCTGGAGGAGGTTATAGAGATACGGAGAGTTGTAGGGGCTGGAGGAGGTGACAGAGAAAGGGAGGGTTGTAGGGACTGGAGGAGGTTACAGAGATAGGGAGGGTTGTAGGTGCTGGAGGATGTTACAGAGATAGGGAGGATTGTTGGGGCTGGAGGAGGTTACAGGACTGGAGTAGGTTGGAGAGATAGGGAGGGTTGTGGGACTGGAGGAGGTTGCAGAGATAGGGAGGGGTGTAGCGGCTGGAGGAGGTTACAGAGATGTGGAGGGTTTTAGGGGCTGGAGGAGGTTACAGAGATAGGGAAGTGTGTAGAGACTGGAGGAGGTTACAGAGATAGGGAGGGTTGTAGGGGCTTAGGAGGTTACAGAGATAGGGAGGGGTGTAGAGACTGGCGGAGGTTACAGAGATAGGGAGGGTTGTAGGGGCTGGAGGAGGTTACAGAGATAGGGAGGGTTGTTGGGGGCTGGAGGAGGTTGGAGAGGTAGTGAGTGTTGTTGTGTGCTGGAGGAGGTTACAGAGATAGGGAGGGGGGTAGGGGCTGGAGGAGGTTACAGAGATATGGAGGGGTGTGGGGCTGGAGGAGGTTACAGAGATAGGGAGGGGTGTTGAGGCTGGAGGAGGTTGGAGAGATAGGGAGGGGTGCTGGGGCTGGAGGAGGTTGGAGAGAAAGGGAGGGGTGTAGGGACAGGAGGAGGTTACAGAGATAGGGAGGGTTGTACAGGGCTGGAGGAGGTTGGAGAGATAGGGAGTGTTGTCGTGGGCTGGAGGAGGATACAGATATATGGAGGGGTGTGGGGCTGGAGGAGGTTACAGAGATAGGGAGGGGTGTAGGGGCTGGGGGACGTTGGAGAGATAGGGAGGGGTGTTGGGGCTGGAGGAGGTTGGAGATATAGGGAGGGTTGTGGGGCTGGAGGATGTTACAGAGATAGGGAGGGATGTAGGGGCTGGAGGAGGTTGCAGAGATAGGGAGGATTGTAGGGGCTGGAGGAGATTGCACTGATGCGGGGGGTTGTAGGGGCTGGAGGAGGTTACAGAGATAGGGAGTGTTGTAGGGGCCAGAGGAGCTTACAGAGGTAAGGAGGGTTGTAGGTGCTGGAGGAGGTAATAAAGATAGGGAGGGATATAGGGGCTGGAGGAGGTTACAGAGATAGGGAGGGGTGTAGGAGCTGGAGGAGGTACAGGGATAGGGAGGGGTGTAGGAGCTATTGGAGGTTACAGAGATAGTGAGGGTTGTAAGGGCTGGAGGAGGTTACAGAGATAGGGAGGTTTGTAGGGGCTGGAGGAGGTTACACAGATAGGGAGGGCTGTAGGGGCAGGAGGGGGTTACAGAGATAGGGAGGGTTGTAGGGGCTGGAGGAGGTTACAGAGATAGGGAGGGTTGTAGGGGCTGGTGGAAGTTAGAGAGATAGGGAGGGTTGTAGGGGCTGGAGGAGATTATACAGATAGGGAGGGGTGTCGGGGCTGGAGGAGGTTAAAGAGATAGGGAGGGGTGTAGGGACTGGAGGAGGTTGGAGAGATAGTGAGGGTTGTAGGGGCTGGAGGAGGTTACAGGGATAGGGAGGGTTGTAGGGACTGGAGGAGGGTACAGAGATAGGGAACATTGTAGTGGCGGGAGGAGGTTACAGAGATAGGGAGGAGTATAGGGGTTGGAGGAGATTATAGAGATAGGGAGGGTTGTAGGGGCTGGAGGAGTTTACAGAGATAGAGAGGGGTGTAGGGGCTGGAGGAGTTTACAGAGATAGGGAGGGGTGTAGAGGCTGGAGGAAGTTACAGAGATAGAGAGGGGTGTAGGGGTTGGAGGAGGTTACAGAGATAGGGAGGGGTGTAGGGGCTGGAGGAGGTTACAGAGAAAGGGAGGGGTGTAGGGGGCTGGAGGAGGTTACAGAGATAGTGAGGGTGTAGGGACTGGAGGAGGTTGCAGAGATAGGGAGGGGTGGAGGAGCTACAGGTGGTTACAGAGATAGGGAGAGTTGTAGGGGCTGGAGGAGGTTATAGAGATACGGAGAGTTGTAGGGGCTGGAGGAGGTGACAGAGAAAGGGAGGGTTGTAGGGACTGGAGGAGGTTACAGAGATAGGAAGTGTTGTAGGGGCTGGAGGCAGTTACAGAGATAGGGAGGGTTGTAGGGGCTGGAGGATGTTACAGAGATAGGGAGGGATGTAGGGGGCTGGAGGAGGTTGCAGAGATAGGGAGGATTGTAGGGGCTGGAGGAGATTGCACTGATGCGGAGGGTTGTAGGGGCTGGAGGAGGTTACAGAGATAGGGAGAGTTGTAGGGGCCAGAGGAGCTTACAGAGGTAAGGAGGGTTGTAGGTGCTGGAGGAGGTAATAAAGATAGGGAGGGATATAGGGGCTGGAGGAGGTTACAGAGAAAGGGAGGGGTGTAGGAGCTGGAGGAGGTACAGGGATAGGGAGGGGTGTAGGAGCTATTGGAGGTTACAGAGATAGTGAGGGTTGTAAGGGCTGGAGGAGGTTACAGAGATAAGGAGGTTTGTAGGGGCTGGAGGAGGTTACACAGATAGGGAGGGTTGTAGGGGCAGGAGGGGGTTACAGAGATAGGGAGGGTTGTAGGGGCTGGAGGAGGTTACAGAGATAGGGAGGGTTGTAGGGGCTGGTGGAAGTTAGAGAGATAGGGAGGGTTGTAGGGGCTGGAGGAGATTACAGAGATAGGGAGGGGTGTCGGGGCTGGAGGAGGTTAAAGAGATAGGGAGGGGTGTAGGGACTGGAGGAGGTTACAGAGATAGGGAGGGTTGTAGGGACTGGAGGAGGTTGGAGAGATAGTGAGGGTTGTAGGGACTGGAGGAGGGTACAGAGATAGGGAATGTTGTAGTGGCGAGAGGAGGTTACAGAGATAGGGAGGAGTATAGGGGTTGGAGGAGGTTATAGAGATAGGGATGGTTGTAGGGGCTGGAGGAGTTTACAGAGATAGGGAGGGGTGTAGAGGCTGGAGGAAGTTACAGAGATAGAGAGGGGTGTAGGGGCTGGAGGAGGTTGGAGAGATAGGGAGGGGTGTAGGGGCTGGAGGAGGTTACAGAGATGGGGGGGGTGTAGGGGCTGGAGGAGGTTACAGAGAAAGGGAGGGGTGTAGGGGGCTGGAGGAGGTTACAGAGATAGGGAGCGGTGTAGGGTCTGGAGGAGGTTACAGAGATAGGGAGGGGTGCAGGGAGCTGGAGGAGGTTACAGAGATAGGGAGTGGTATAGGGGCTGGAGGAGGTTACAGAGATAGGGAGGAGTATAGGGGCTGGAGGAGGTTACAGAGATAGGGAGGGTGTAGGGACTGGAGGAGGTTGCAGAGATAGTGAGGGGTGGAGGAGCTGCAGGTGGTTACAGAGATAGGGAGAGTTGTAGGGGCTGGAGGAGGTTATAGAGATACGGAGAGTTGTAGGGGCTGGAGGAGGTGACAGAGAAAGGGAGGGTTGTAGGGACTGGAGGAGGTTACAGAGATAGGGAGGGTTGTAGGTGCTGGAGGATGTTACAGAGATAGGGAGGATTGTTGGGGCTGGAGGAGGTTACAGGACTGGAGTAGGTTGGAGAGATAGGGAGGGTTGTGGGACTGGAGGAGGTTGCAGAGATAGGGAGGGGTGTAGCGGCTGGAGGAGGTTACAGAGATGTGGAGGGTTTTAGGGGCTGGAGGAGGTTACAGAGATAGGGAAGTGTGTAGAGACTGGAGGAGGTTACAGAGATAGGGAGGGTTGTAGGGGCTTAGGAGGTTACAGAGATAGGGAGGGGTGTAGAGACTGGCGGAGGTTACAGAGATAGGGAGGGTTGTAGGGGCTGGAGGAGGTTACAGAGATAGGGAGGGTTGTTGGGGGCTGGAGGAGGTTGGAGAGGTAGTGAGTGTTGTTGTGTGCTGGAGGAGGTTACAGAGATAGGGAGGGGGGTAGGGGCTGGAGGAGGTTACAGAGATATGGAGGGGTGTGGGGCTGGAGGAGGTTACAGAGATAGGGAGGGGTGTTGAGGCTGGAGGAGGTTGGAGAGATAGGGAGGGGTGCTGGGGCTGGAGGAGGTTGGAGAGAAAGGGAGGGGTGTAGGGACAGGAGGAGGTTACAGAGATAGGGAGGGTTGTACAGGGCTGGAGGAGGTTGGAGAGATAGGGAGTGTTGTCGTGGGCTGGAGGAGGATACAGATATATGGAGGGGTGTGGGGCTGGAGGAGGTTACAGAGATAGGGAGGGGTGTAGGGGCTGGGGGACGTTGGAGAGATAGGGAGGGGTGTTGGGGCTGGAGGAGGTTGGAGATATAGGGAGGGTTGTGGGGCTGGAGGATGTTACAGAGATAGGGAGGGATGTAGGGGCTGGAGGAGGTTGCAGAGATAGGGAGGATTGTAGGGGCTGGAGGAGATTGCACTGATGCGGGGGGTTGTAGGGGCTGGAGGAGGTTACAGAGATAGGGAGTGTTGTAGGGGCCAGAGGAGCTTACAGAGGTAAGGAGGGTTGTAGGTGCTGGAGGAGGTAATAAAGATAGGGAGGGATATAGGGGCTGGAGGAGGTTACAGAGATAGGGAGGGGTGTAGGAGCTGGATGAGGTACAGGGATAGGGAGGGGTGTAGGAGCTATTGGAGGTTACAGAGATAGTGAGGGTTGTAAGGGCTGGAGGAGGTTACAGAGATAGGGAGGTTTGTAGGGGCTGGAGGAGGTTACACAGATAGGGAGGGCTGTAGGGGCAGGAGGGGGTTACAGAGATAGGGAGGGTTGTAGGGGCTGGAGGAGGTTACAGAGATAGGGAGGGTTGTAGGGGCTGGTGGAAGTTAGAGAGATAGGGAGGGTTGTAGGGGCTGGAGGAGATTATACAGATAGGGAGGGGTGTCGGGGCTGGAGGAGGTTAAAGAGATAGGGAGGGGTGTAGGGACTGGAGGAGGTTGGAGAGATAGTGAGGGTTGTAGGGGCTGGAGGAGGTTACAGGGATAGGGAGGGTTGTAGGGACTGGAGGAGGGTACAGAGATAGGGAACATTGTAGTGGCGGGAGGAGGTTACAGAGATAGGGAGGAGTATAGGGGTTGGAGGAGATTATAGAGATAGGGAGGGTTGTAGGGGCTGGAGGAGTTTACAGAGATAGAGAGGGGTGTAGGGGCTGGAGGAGTTTACAGAGATAGGGAGGGGTGTAGAGGCTGGAGGAAGTTACAGAGATAGAGAGGGGTGTAGGGGTTGGAGGAGGTTACAGAGATAGGGAGGGGTGTAGGGGCTGGAGGAGGTTACAGAGAAAGGGAGGGGTGTAGGGGGCTGGAGGAGGTTACAGAGATAGGGAGCGGTGTAGGGTCTGGAGGAGGTTACAGAGATAGGGAGGGGTGCAGGGAGCTGGAGGAGGTTACAGAGATAGGGAGTGGTATAGGGGCTGGAGGAGGTTGCAGAGATAGGGAGGGGTGGAGGAGCTGCAGGTGGTTACAGAGATAGGGAGAGTTGTAGGGGCTGGAGGATGTTATAGAGATACGGAGAGTTGTAGGGTCTGGAGGAGGTGACAGAGAAAGGGAGGGTTGTAGGGACTGGAGGTGGTTACAGAGATAGGGAGGGTTGTAGGAGCTGGAGGATGTTACAGAGATAGGGAGGATTGTTGGGGCTGGAGAAGGTTACAGGACTGGAGTAGGTTGGAGAGATAGGGAGGGTTGTGGGACTGGAGGAGGTTGCAGAGATAGGGAGGGGTGTAGCGGCTGGAGGAGGTTACAGAGATGTGGAGGGTTTTAGGGGCTGGAGGAGGTTACAGAGATAGGGAAGTGTGTAGAGACTGGAGGAGGTTACAGAGATAGGGAGGGTTGTAGGGGCTGGAGGAGGTTACAGAGATAGGGAGGGGTGTAGAGACTGGAGGAGGTTACAGAGATAGGGAGGGTTGTAGGGGCTGGAGGAGGTTACTGAGATAGGGAGGGTTGTTGGGGGCTGGAGGAGGTTGGAGAGGTAGTGAGTGTTGTTGTGTGCTGGAGGAGGTTACAGAGATAGGGAGGGGGGTAGGGGCTGGAGGAGGTTACAGAGATATGGAGGGGTGTGGGGCTGGAGGAGGTTACAGAGATAGGGAGGGGTGTTGAGGCTGGAGGAGGTTGGAGAGATAGGGAGGGGTGTAGGGACTGGAGGAGGTTACAGAGATAGGGAGGGTTGTACGGGGCTGGAGGAGGTTGGAGAGATAGGGAGTGTTGTCGTGGGCTGGAGGAGGATACCGATATATGGAGGGGTGTGGGGCTGGAGGAGGTTACAGAGATAGGGAGGGGGGTTGGGGCTGGGGGACGTTGGAGAGATAGGGAGTGTTGAAGGGACTGGAGGAGGTTGGAGAGATAGGGAGGGTTGTGGGGCTGGAGGAGGTTACAGAGATAGGTAGTGTTGTAGGGGCTGGAGGCGGTTACAGAGATAAGGAGGGTTGTAGGGTTTGGAGGAGGTTACAGAGATAGGGAGGGATGTAGGGGCTGGAGGAGGTTGCAGAGATAGGGAGGATTGTAGGGGCTGGAGGAGGTTGCACAGATGCGGAGGGTTGTAGAGGCTGGAGGAGGCTACAAAGATAGGGAGTGTTGTAGGGGCCAGAGGAGCTTACAGAGGTAAGGAGGGTTTTAGGTGCTGGAGGAGGTTATAAAGATAGGGAGGGCTATAGGGGCTGGAGGATGTTACAGAGATAGGGAGGGGTGTAGGAGCTGGAGGAGGTTACAGAGGTAGGGAGGGTTGTTGGGGCTGGAGGAGGTTACAGAGATAGGGAGGGGTGTAGGGGCTGGAGGAGGTTACAGAGTTAGGGAGGGGTGTAGGAGCTGGAGGAGGTTACAGGGATAGGGAGGCGTGTAGGAACTGTTGGAGGTTACAGAGATAGTGAGGGTTGTAGGGGCTGGAGGAGGTTACAGAGATAGGGAGGATTGTTGGAGCTGCTGGAAGTTAGAGAGATAGGGAGGGTTGTAGGGGCTGGAGGAGGTTATAGAGATAGGGAGGGGTGTCGGGGCTGGAAGAGGTTACAGAGATAGGGAGGGGTGTAGGGACTGGAGGAGGTTGGAGAGATAGGGAGGGGTGTAGGGACTGGAGGCGGTTACAGAGATAGGGAGGGTTGTACGGGGCTGGAGGAGGTTGGAGAGATAGGGAGTGTTGTCGTGGGCTGGAGGAGGATACAGATATATGGAGGGGTGTGGGGCTGGAGGAGGTTACAGAGATAGGGAGGGGGGGTTGGGGCTGGGGGACGTTGGAGAGATAGGGAGGGGTGTTGGGGCTGGAGGAGGTTGGAGAGATAGGGAGGGTTGTGGGGCTGGAGGAGGTTACAGAGATAGCGAGGGTTGTAGGGACTGGAGGAGGTTGGAGAGATAGGGAGGGTTGTGGGGCTGGAGGAGGTTACAGAGATAGGTAGTGTTGTAGGGGCTGGAGGCGGTTACAGAGATAAGGAGGGTTGTAGGGTTTGGAGGAGGTTACAGAGATAGGGAGGGATGTAGGGGCTGGAGGAGGTTGCAGAGATAGGGAGGATTGTAGGGGCTGGAGGAGGTTGCACAGATGCGGAGGGTTGTAGAGGCTGGAGGAGGCTAGAAATATAGGGAGTGTTGTAGGGGCCAGAGGAGCTTACAGAGGTAAGGAGGGTTTTAGGTGCTGGAGGAGGTTATAAAGATAGGGAGGGGTGTAGGGGCTGGAGGATGTTACAGAGATAGGGAGGGGTGTAGGAGCTGGAGGAGGTTACAGAGGTAGGGAGGGTTGTTGGGGCTGGAGGAGGTTACAGAGATAGGGAGGGGTGTAGGGGCTGGAGGAGGTTACAGAGTTAGGGAGGGGTGTAGGAGCTGGAGGAGGTTACAGGAATAGGGAGGCGTGTAGGAACTGTTGGAGGTTACAGAGATAGTGAGGGTTGTAGGGGCTGGAGGAGGTTACAGAGATAGGGAGGATTGTTGGAGCTGGTTGAAGTTAGAGAGATAGGGAGGGTTGTAGGGGCTGGAGGAGGTTATAGAGATAGGGAGGGGTCTCGGGGCTGGAAGAGGTTACAGAGATAGGGAGGGGTGTAGGGACTGGAGGAGGTTGGAGAGATAGTGAGGGATGTAGGGGCTGGAGGAGGTTACAGGGATAGGGAGGGTTGTAGGGACTGGAGGGGGTTACAGAGATAGGGAGTGTTGTAGGGACTGGAGGAGGTGACAGAGATAGGGAGGAGTAAAGGGGTTGGAGGAGGTTATAGAGATAGGGAGGTTTGTAGGGGCTGGAGGAGTTTACAGAGATAGGGAGGGGTGTAGAGGCTGGAGGAAGTTACAGAGATAGGGAGGGGTGTAGGGGCTGGAGGAGGTTGGAGAGATAGGGAGGGGTGTAGGGGCTGGAGGAGGTTACAGAGATAGGGAGGGGTGTAGGGGCTGGAGGAGGTTACAGAGATAGGGAGGGGTGTAGGGGCAGGAGGAGGTTACAGAGATAGAGAGGGGTGTAGGGGCAGGAGGAGGTTACAGAGATAGGGAGGGTTGTAGGGACTGGAGGAGTTTACAGAGATAGGGAGGGTTGTAGGTGCTGGAGGATGTTACAGGGATAGGGAGGTTTGTTGGGGCTGGAGGAGGTTACAGGACTGGAGGAGGTTGGAGAGATAGGGAGGGTTGTGGGACTGGAGGAGGTTACAGAGATAGGGAGGGGTTTAGCGGCAGGAGGAGGTTACAGAGATGTGGAGGGTTTTAGGGTCTGGAGGAGGTTACAGAGATAGGGAAGTGTGTAGAGACTGGAGGAGGTTACAGAGATAGGGAGGGTTGTAGGTGGCTGGAGGAGGTTACAGAGATAGGAGGGGTGTAGGGGCTGGAAGAGGTTACAGAGATAGGGAGGATTGTAGGGGTTGGTGGAGGTTACAGAGATAGGGAGGGTTGAAGGGGCTGGAGGAGGTTACAGAGATAGGGAGGGGTGTAGGGGCTGGAGGAGGTTACAGAGATAGGGAGGGTTGTAGGGGGCTGGAGGAGATTGGAGAGGTAGTGAGTGTTGTCGTGTGCTGGAGGAGGTTACAGAGTTAGGGAGGGGTGTAGGAGCAGGAGGAGGTTACAGGGATAGGGAGGCGTGTAGGAACTGTTGGAGGTTACAGAGATAGTGAGGGTTGTAGGGGCTGGAGGAGGTTACAGAGATAGGGAGGATTGTTGGAGCTGGTGGAAGTTAGAGAGATAGGGAGGGTTGTAGGGGCTGGAGGAGGTTATAGAGATAGGGAGGGGTGTCGGGTCTGGAAGAGGTTACAGAGATAGGGAGGGTTGTACGGGGCTGGAGGAGGTTGGAGAGATAGGGAGTGTTGTCGTGGGCTGGAGGAGGATACAGATATATGGAGGGGTGTGGGGCTGGAGGAGGTTACAGAGATAGGGAGGGGGGTTGGGGCTGGGGGACGTTGGAGAGATAGCGAGGGTTGTAGGGACTGGAGGAGGTTGGAGAGATAGGGAGGGTTGTGGGGCTGGAGGAGGTTACAGAGATAGGTAGTGTTGTAGGGGCTGGAAGCGGTTACAGAGATAAGGAGGGTTGTAGGGTTTGGAGGAGGTTACAGAGATAGGGAGGGATGTAGGGGCTGGAGGAAGTTGCAGAGATAGGGAGGATTGTAGGGGCTGGAGGAGGTTGCACAGATGCGGAGGGTTGTAGAGGCTGGAGGAGGCTACAAAGATAGGGAGTGTTGTAGGGGCCAGAGGAGCTTACAGAGGTAAGGAGGGTTTTAGGTGCTGGAGGAGGGTATAAAGATAGGGAGGGCTATAGGGGCTGGAGGATGTTACAGAGATAGGGAGGGGTGTAGGAGCTGGAGGAGGTTACAGAGGTAGGGAGGGTTGTTGGGGCTGGAGGAGGTTACAGAGATAGGGAGGGGTGTAGGGGCTGGAGGAGGTTACAGAGTTAGGGAGGGGTGTAGGAGCTGGAGGAGGTTACAGGGATAGGGAGGCGTGTAGGAACTGTTGGAGGTTACAGAGATAGTGAGGGTTGTAGGGGCTGGAGGAGGTTACAGAGATAGGGAGGATTGTTGGAGCTAGTGGAAGTTAGAGAGATAGGGAGGGTTGTAGGGGCTGGAGGAGGTTATAGAGATAGGGTGGGGTCTCGGGGCTGGAAGAGGTTACAGAGATAGGGAGGTGTGTAGGGACTGGAGGAGGTTGGAGAGATAGTGAGGGTTGTAGGGGCTGGAGGAGGTTACAGGGATAGGGAGGGTTGTAGGGACTGGAGGGGGTTACAGAGATAGGGAGTGTTGTAGGGACTGGAGGGGGGTACAGAGATAGGGCGTGTTGTAGTGGCGGGAGGAGGTTACAGAGATAGGGAGGGTTGTAGGGGCTGGAGGAGTTTACAGAGATAGGGAGGGGTGTAGAGGCTGGAGGAAGTTACAGAGATAGGGAGGGGTGTAGGGGCTGGAGGAGGTTACAGGGATAGGGAGGGTTGTAGGGACTGGAGGGGGTTACAGAGATAGGGAGTGTTTTAGGGACTGGAGGAGGGTACAGAGATAGGGAGTGCTGTAGTGGCGGGAGGAGGTGACAGAGATAGGGAGGAGTATAGGGGTTGGAGGAGGTGATAGAGATAGGGAGGTTTGTAGGGGCTGGAGGAGTTTACAGAGATAGGGAGGGGTGTAGAGGCTGGAGGAAGTTACAGAGATAGGGAGCGGTGTAGGGGCTGGAGGAGGTTGGAGAGATAGGGAGGGGTGTAGGGGCTGCAGGAGGTTACAGAGATAGGGAGGGGTGTAGGGGCTGGAGGAGGTTACAGAGATAGGGAGGGGTGTAGGGGCAGGAGGAGGTTACAGAGATAGAGAGGGTTGTAGGGCCTGGAGGAGGTTACAGAGATAGGGAGGGGTGTAGGGGGCTGGAGGAGGTTACAGATATAGGGAGCGGTGTAGGGTCTGGAGGAGGTTACAGAAATAGGGAGGGGTGTAGGGAGCTGGAGGAGGTTGCCGAGATAGTGAGGGGTGTAGGGGGCTGGAGGAGGTTACAGAGATAGGGAGGGGTGTAGGGGCTGGAGGGGGTTACAGAGATAGGGAGGGGTGTAGGGGCTGGAGGAGGTTACAGAGATAGGGAGAGTTGTAGGGGCTGGAGGAGGTTATAGAGATAGGGAGAGTTGTAGGAGCTGGAGGAGGTTACAGAGATAGGGAGGGTTGTAGGGGCTGGAGGAGGTTACAGAGATAGGGAGGGGTGTAGAGACTGGAGGAGGTTATAGAGATAGGGAGGGTTGTTGGGGGCTGGAGGAGGTTGGAGAGATAGGGAGGTGTGCTGGGGTTGGAGGAGGTTGGAGAGAAAGGGAGAGGTGTAGGGACTGGAGGAGGTTACAGAGATAGGGAGGGTTGTACAGGGCTGGAGGAGTTTGGAGAGATAGGGAGTGTTGTCGTGGGCTGGAGGAGGATACAGATATATGGAGGGTTGTGGGGCTGGAGGAGGTTACAGAGATAGGGAGGGTTGTAGGGACTGGAGGAGTTTACAGAGATAGGGAGGGTTGTAGGTGCTGGAGGATGTTACAGGGATAGGGAGGATTGTTGGGGCTGGAGCAGGTTACAGGACTGGAGGAGGTTGGAGAGATAGGGAGGGTTGTGGGACTGGAGGAGGTGACAGAGATAGGGAGGGGTTTAACGGCAGGAGGAGGTTACAGAGATGTGGAGGGTTTTAGGGTCTGGAGGAGGTTACAGAGATAGGGAAGTGTGTAGAGACTGGAGGAGGTTACAGAGATAGGGAGGGTTGTAGGTGGCTGGAGGAGGTTACAGAGATAGGAGGGGTGTAGGGGCTGGAAGAGGTTACAGAGATAGGGAGGATTGTAGGGGTTGGTGAAGGTTACAGAGATAGGGAGGGTTGAAGGGGCTGGAGGAGGTTACAGAGATCGGGAGGGGTGTAGGGGCTGGAGGAGGTTACAGAGATAGGGAGGGTTGTAGGGGCTGGAGGAGATTGGAGAGGTAGTGAGTGTTGTCATGTGCTGGAGGAGGTTACAGAGAAAGGGAGGGTTGTAGGTGCTGGAGGAGGTTACAGAGATAGGGAGGGTGTAGGGAGCTGGAGGACGTTACAGAGATATGGAGGGGTGTGGGGCTGGAGGAGGTTACAGAGATAGGGAGGGGTGTTGGGGCGGGAGGAGGTTGGAGAGATAGGGAGTGTTGTCGTGGGCTGGAGGAGTTTACAGATATATGGAGGGGGTGTGGGGCTGCAGGAAGTTACAGAGAAAGGGACGGGTGTTGGGGCTGGAGTAAGTTGGAGAGATAGGGAGGGGTGTAGGGACTGGAGGAGTTTACAGAGATAGGGAGGGTTGTAGGGGGCTGGAGGAGGTTGGAGAGATAGGGAATGTTGTCGTAGGCTGGAGGAGGTTACAGAGATAGGGAGGTGCGTCGGAGCTGGAGGAGGTTACAGAGATAGGGAGGATTGTAGGGACTGGAGGAGGTTGGAGAGATATTGAGGGTTGTAGGGGCTGGAGGAGGTTACAGGGATAGGGAGGGTTGTAGGGACTGGAGGCGGTTACAGATATAGGGAGTGTGGTAGGGACTGGAGGAGGGTACAGGGATAGGGAGTGTTGTAGTGGCAGGAGGACGTTACAGAGATAGGGAGTTGTACAGGGGTTGGAGCAGGTTATAGAGATAGGGAGGGTTGTAGGGGCTGGAGGAGTTTACAGAGATAGGGAGGGGTGTAGGGGCTGGAGTAGGTTGGAGAGATAGGGAGGGGTGTAGGGTCTGGAGGATGTTACAGAGATAGGGAGGGGTGTAGGGGCTGGAGGAGGTTACAGAGATAGGGAGGGGTGTAGGGGCTGGAGGAGGTTACAGAGATAGGGAGGGGTGTAGGGGGCTGGAGGAGTTTACAGAGATAGGGCGGGGTGTAGGGGCTGGAGGAGCTTGGAGAGATAGGGAGGGGTGTGGGGGCTGGAGGAGGGTACGGAGATAGGGAGGGGTGTAGGTGCTAGAGAAGGTTACAGAGATAGGGAGGGGTGTAGGGGGCTGGAGGAGGTTACAGAGATAGGGAGGGGTGTAGGGGCTGGAGGAGTTTACAGAGATAGGGAGGGGTGTAGGGGGCTGGAGGAGGTTATAGAGATCGGGAGGGTTGCAGGTGCTGGAGGAGGTTACAGAGATAGGGAGTAGTATAGGGGTTGGAGGAGGTTATAGAGATAGGGAGGGTTGTAGGGGCTGGAGGAGTTTACAGAGATAGGGAGGGGTGTAGGGGCTGGAGGAGGTTGGAGAGATAGGGAGGGGTGTAGGGGCTGGAGGAGGTTACAGAGATAGGGAGGGGTGTAGGGGCTGGAGGAGGTTACAGAGATAGTGAGGGGTGTAGGGGCTGGAGAAGGTTACAGAGATAGGGAGGGGTGTAGGTTCTGGAGGATGTTACAGAGATAGGGAGGGTGTAGGGACTGGAGGAGGTTGCAGAGATAGGGAGGGGTGTAGGTGCTGGAGGAGGTTACAGAGATAGGGAGAGTTGCAGGGGCTGGAGAAGGTTACAGAGATAGGGAGAGTTGTAGGGGCTAGAGGAGGTTATAGAAATAGGGAGAGTTGTAGGGGCTGGAGAAGGTTACAGAGATAAGGTGGGTTGTAGGGACTGGAGGAGGTTACAGAGATAGGGAGGGTTGTAGGTGCTGTTACAGAGATAGGGAGGATTGTTGGGGCCGGAGGAGGTTGGAAAGATAGGGAGGGTTGTGGGACTGGAGGAGGTTACAGAAATTGGGAGAGTTGTAGCGGCTGAAGGAGGTTACAGAGATGTGGAGGGTTTTAGGGGCTGGAGGAGGTTACAGAGATAGGGAAGTGTGTAGAGACTGGAGGAGGTTACAGAGACAGGGAGGGGTGTAGGGACTGGAGGAGTTTACAGAGATAGGGAGGGGTGTAGGAGCTGGAGCAGGTTGCAGAGATAGGGAGCGTTGTCGTGGGCTGGAGGAGGTTACAGAGATAGGGAGGTGTGTAGGGTCTGTATTGGGTTACAGAGATAGGGAGGGGTGTAGGGGCTGGAGGAGGTTACAGAGATAGGGTGGATTGTAGGGGCTGGAGGAGGTTACAGAGATAGGGAGGCGTGTGGGGCTGGAGGATGTTACTGAGATAGGGAGGGGTGTAGGGGGCTGGAGGAGGTTACAGAGATAGGGAGGGTTGTAGGGGGCTGGAGGAGGTTACAGAGATAGGGAGGGTTGTAGGGGGCTGGAGGAGGTTGGAGAGGTAGTGATTGTTGTCGTGTGCTGGAGGAGGTTACAGAGAAAGGGAGGGTTGCAGGGGGCTGGAGGAGTTTACAGAGATAGGGAGGGGGTTAGGGAGCTGGAGGAGGTTACAGAGATAGGGAGGGGTATTGGGGCTGGAGGAGGTTGCTGAGATAGGGAGGGTTGTAGGTGCTGGAGGATGTTACAGAGATAGGGAGGGTTGTAGGGGCTGCAGGAGTTTACAGAGATAGGGAGGGTTGTAGGGGCTGAAGGTGGTTACAGAGATAGGGAGGGGTGTAGGGGTTGGAGGAGTTTACCGAGATAGGGAGGGTTGTAGGGGGCTGGAGGAGGTTGGAGAGGTAGTGAGTGTTGTCGTGTGCTGGAGGAGGTTACAGAGAAAGGGAGGGTTGTAGGTGCTGGAGGAGGTTACAGAGATAGGGAGGGGGGTAGGGGGCTGGAGGAGGTTGGAGAGATAGGGAGGTGTTTTGGGGCTGGAGGAGGTTGGAGAGATAGGGAGGGGTGTTGGGTCTGGCAGAGGTTGGAGAGATAGGGAGGGGTGTAGGGACTGGAGGAGGTTACAGAGATAGGGAGGGTTGTAGGGACTGGAGGAGGTTTCAGGGATAGGGAGGGGTGTAGAGGGCTGGAGGAGGTTACAGAGATAGGGAGGGTTGTAGGTGCTGGAGGATGTTACAGAGATAGGGAGGGTTGTAGGGGCTGGAGGAGGTTACAGAGATAGGGAGGGGTGTAGGGGCTGGAGATGGTTACAGAGATAGGGAGGGGTGTAGGGGTTGGAGGAGTTTACCGAGATAGGGAGGTTTGTAGGAGGCTGGAGGAGGTTGGAGAGGTAGTGAGTGTTGTCGTGTGCTGGAGTAGGTTACAGAGAAAGGGAGGGTTGTAGGTGCTGGAGGAGGTTACAGAGATAGGGAGGGGTGTAGGGGGCTGGAGGAGGTTGGAGAGATAGGGAGGTGTTTTGGGGCTGGAGGAGGTTGGAGAGATAGGGAGGGGTGTAGGGGCTGCGGGGGGTTACAAAGATAGGGAGGGGTGTAGGGACTCGAGGAGGGTACGGAGATAGGGAGGGGTGTCGGTGCTGTAGAAGGTTACCGAGATAGGGAGGGGTGTAGGGTGCTGGAGGTGGTTACAGAGATAGGGAGGGGTTTAGGGGCTGGAGGAGTTTACAGAGATAGGGAGGGCTGTAGGCGGCTGAAGGAGGTTACAGGGATAGGGAGGGGTGTAGAGGCTAGAGGAGGTTACAGAGATAGGGAGGGGTGTAGGGGCTGGAGGAGGTTACAGAGATAGGGAGGGGTGTAGGGACTGGAGGAGGTTACAGAGATAGGGAGGGGTGTAGGAGCTGGAGGAGCTTACAGAGATAGGGAGGGGTGTAGGGACTGGAGGAGTTTACAGAGATAGGGAGGGTTGTAGGTGGCTGGAGGAGGTTACAGAGATAGGGAGGGGTGTAGGGGCTGGAGGAGGTTGGAGAGATAGGGAGGGGTTTAGGGGCTGGAGGAGGTTTCAGAGATAGGGAGGGGTGTAGGGGCTTGACGAGGTTGGAGAGATAGGGAGGGGTGTAGGTTCTGGAGAAGGTTACCGAGATAGGGAGGGGTGTAGGATGCTGGAGGTGGTTACAGAGATAGGGAGGGGTTTAGGGGCTGGAGGAGGTTGGAGAGATAGGGAGGGGTTTAGGGGCTGGAGGATTTTACAGAGATAGGGAGGGGTGTAGGCGGCTGAAGGAGGTTACAGGGATAGGGAGGAGTGTAGGGACTGGAGGAGGTTACAGAGATAGGGAGGGGTGTAGGGGCTGGAGGAGGTTACAGAGATAGGGAGGGGTGTAGGGGCTGGAGGAGGTTACAGAGATAGGGAGGGGTTTAGGGGCTGGAGGACGTTACAGAGAGAGGGAGGGGTGTAGGGGCCTGGAGGAGGTTACAGAGATGGGGAGGGGTGTAGGGGCTGCAGGGGGTTTCAGAGATAAGGAAGGGTGTAGGGGCTGGCGGAGTTTACAGAGATAGGGAGGGGTGTAGGTGGCTGGAGGAGGTTGCAGAGATAGGGAGGGGTGTAGGGGCTGGAGGAGGTTGGAGAGATAGGGAGGGTTGTGGGGTCTGGAGTCTGCGTAGTTGCATGTTAGGCTCCCCCCAGAAGGAGCGCTGGACTCGGTCCAGTTCATGTAACTTTGTCTGCTGGGCAGTGTCGCAACGCGGGTGATGTATTTGGCGAGACATTGCCTGGAAAGGGCAGCCTCGTCCCTCTGTCGTTTTGATTATTGGCTCTCAGGAAGAACAGGGGCTGGGGTTTGTAAGATTGAGTCCTGCCGTCAGACCCGAGGCAGAGAGCTTTCCCTTCGCAGCCAGCGAGTGGGGGAGCGGGTCAGCTCGGTCCTCCCCCTGTACCACCTGCCACCAGCTGGTGGCGCCAGCCAACCAGTCAAAGGCACGCTGGTTGGACGCAGGGGCCGTCACAATCCCCCTCCAATGAGCAACAGCCGGTGGGTCAAGGGTCAAAGAGTGGGGGGCGCAGCGGAGATCCCATTTACCCCCCCCCAACACTTCCCAGCATCACTGCCCCCCACCCCCCTCCCCTCCCCACCCCCATCAGGTCGTCTTGGGAGGTGCCACATTGTATTTACAGCCCAGCTCAATCTCGGGATTGTTATGCTAGAATTTTTGAATTAAATTAACTCTTGGCTTCTGCGCTTTGCTGGCTGGGCCCAGCATTTGTTCCCCATCCCTAATTGCCCCCTTGGGAAGGTGGGAGGTGAGCTGCCTTCTGGAACTGCTGCTGTCCCTGTGCCTGTGGTGTAGGTACACCCACGGCGCTGTTAGGGAGGGAGTTCCAGGATTTTGTCCCCTGTGTGGTGTAGGTACACCCACAGCGCTGTTAGGGAGGGAGTTCCAGGAATTTGTGCCCTATGTGGTGTAGGTACATCCATGGCGCTGTTAGGGAGGGAGTTCCAGGATTTTGTCCCTGTGGTGTAGGTACACCCACGGCGCTGTTTGGGAGGGAGTTCCAGGATTTTGTCCCTATGGTGTAGGTACACCCACAGCCCTGTTAGGGAGGGAGTTCCAGGATTTTGTCCCCTGTGGTTTGGTACACCCACGGCGCTGTTAGGGAGGGAGTTCCAGGACTTTGTCCCTGTGGTGTAGGTACGTCCACGGCGCTGTTAGGGAGGGAGTTCCAGGATTTTGTCCCCTGTGGTGTAGGTACACCCAGAGCACTGTTCGGGAGGGAGTTCCAGGATTTTGTCCCCTGTGGTGTAGGTACACCCACAGTGCTGTTAGGGAGGGAGTTCCAGGATTTTGTCCCCTGTGCGGTGTAGGTACACCCACAGTGCTGTTAGGGAGGGAGTTCCAGGATTTTGTCCCCTGTGGTGTAGGTACACCCACAGTGCGGTTAGGGAGGGAGTTCCAGGATTTTGTCCCTGTGGTGTAGGTACACCCACAGTGCTGTTAGGGAGGGAGTTCCAGGATTTTGTCCGTGTGGTGTAGGTACACCCACAGCGCTGTTAGGGAGGGAGTTCCAGGGTTTTGTCCCCTGTGGTGTAGGTACACCCACAGCGCTGTTAGGGAGGGAGTTCCAGGATTTTGTCCCCTGTGGTGTAGGTACACCCACTGCGCTGTAAGGGAGGGAGTTCCAGGATTTTGTCCCTGTGGTGTAGGTACACCCACAGTGCTGTTAGGGAGGGATTTCCAGGATTTTGACCCCTGTGTGGTGTAGGTACACCCACAGCGCTGTTAGGGAGGGAGAACCAGGATTTTGTCCCCTGTGGTGTAGGTACACCCACAGCGCTGTTAGGGAGGGAGTTCCAGGATTTTGTCGCTGTGCTGTAGGTACAGCCACAGTGCTGTTAGGGAGGAAGTTCCAGGATTGTGTCCCCTGTGGTGTAGGTACACCCACAGTGCTGTTAGGGAGGGAGTTCCAGTATTTTGCCCCCTGTGGTGTAGGTACACCCACAGTGCTGTTAGGGAGGGAGTACCAGGATTTTGTCCCCTGTGTGGTGTAGGTACACCCACAGTGCTGTTAGGGAGGGAGTTCCAGGATTTTGTCCCATGTGGTGTAGGTACACCCACAGTGCTGTTAGGGAGGGAGTTCCAGGATTTTGTCTGTGTGGTGTAGGTACACCCACGGCGCTGTTAGGGAGGGAGTTCCAGGGTTTTGTCCCCTGTGGTGTAGGTACACCCATAGCGCTGTAAGGGAGGGAGTTCCAGGATTTTGTCCCTGTGGTGGAAGTACACCCACAGTGCTGTTAGGGAGGGATTTCCAGGATTTTGACCCCTGTGTGGTGTAGGTACACCCACAGCGCTGTTAGGGAGGGAGAACCAGGATTTTGTCCCCTGTGGTGTAGGTACACCCACGGCGCTGTTAGGGAGGGAGTTCCAGGATTTTGTCGCTGTGCTGTAGGTACAGCCACAGTGCTGTTAGGGAGGGAGTTCCAGGATTTTGTCCCCTGTGTGGTGTAGGTACACCCACAGCGCTGTTAGGGAGGGAGTTCCAGGATTTTGTCCCCTGTGGTGTAGTTACACCTACGGCGCTGTTAGGGAGGTAGTTCCAGGATTTTGACCCTGTGTTGTAGGTACACCCACAGCGCTGTTAGGGAGGGAGTTCCAGGATTTTTGTCCATGTGGTGTAGGTACACCCATGGCGTTGTTAGGGAGGGAGTTCCAGGATTTTGTCCCTGTGCTGTAGGTACACCCACAGTGCTGTTAGGGAGGGAGTTCCAGGATTTTGTCCCCTGTGGTGTAGGTACACCCACAGTGCTGTTAGGGAGGGAGTTCCAGGATTTTGTCCCCTGTGTGGTGTAGGTACACCCACAGTGCTGTTATGGAGGGAGTTCCAGGATTTTGTCCCCTGTGGTGTAGGTACACCCAGAGCACTGTTCGGGAGGGAGTTCCAGGATTTTGTCCCCTGTGGTGTAGGTACACCCACAGTGCCGTTAGGGAGGGAGTTCCAGGATTTTGTCCCCTGTGCGGTGTAGGTACACCCACAGTGCTGTTAGGGAGGGAGTTCAAGGATTTTGTCCGTGTGGTGTAGGTACACCCACAGCGCTGTTAGGGAGGGAGTTCCAGGGTTTTGTCCCCTGTGGTGTAGGTACACCCATAGCGCTGTTAGGGAGGGAGTTCCAGGATTTTGACCCCTGTGTGGTGTAGGTACACCCACAGCGCTGTTAGGGAGGGAGTTCCAGGATTTTGTCCCCTGTGGTGTAGGTACACCTACTGCGCTGTTAGGGAGGGAGTTCCAGGATTTTGTCGCTGTGCTGTAGGTACAGCCACAGTGCTGTTAGGGAGGGAGTTCCAGGATTTTGTCCCCTGTGGTGTAGGTACACCCACAGTGCTGTTAGGGAGGGAGTTCCAGGATTTTGCCCCCTGTGGTGTAGGTACACCCACAGTGCTGTTAGGGAGGGAGTTCCAGGATTTTGTCCCCTGTGTGGTGTAGGTACACCCACAGTGCTGTTAGGGAGGGAGTTCCAGGATTTTTTCCCATGTGGTGTAGGTACACCCACAGTGCTGTTAGGGAGGGAGTTCCAGGAATTTGTCCGTGTGGTGTAGGTACACCCACGGCGCTGTTAAGGAGGGAGTTCCAGGATTTTGTCCCTGTGGTGTAGGTACACCCACGGCGCTGTTAGGGAGGGAGTTCCAGGATTTTTGTCCATGTGGTGTAGGTACACCCATGGCGCTGTTAGGGAGGGAGTTCCAGGATTTTGTCCCTGTGCTGTAGGTACACCCACAGTGCTGTTAGGGAGGGAGTTCCAGGATTTTGTCCCCTGTGGTGTAGGTACACCCACAGTGCTGTTAGGGAGGGAGTTCCAGGATTTTGTCCCCTGTGTGGTGTAGGTACACCCACAGTGCTGTTATGGAGGGAGTTCCAGGATTTTGTCCCCTGTGGTGTAGGTACACCCACAGTGCTGTTAGGGAGGGAGTTCCAGGATATTGTCCCTGTGGTGCAGGTACACCCACAGCGCTATTAGGGAGGGAGTTCCAGGGTTTTGTTCCCTGTGGTGTAGGTACACCCACAGCGCTGTTAGGGAGGGAGTTCCAGGATTTTGACCCCTGTGGTGTAGGTACACCCACAGCACTGTTAGGGAGGGAGTTCCAGGATTTTGTCCCCTGTGGTGTAGGTACACCCACGGCGCTGTTAGGGAGGGAGTTCCAGGATTTTGTCCCTGTGGTGTAGGTACAGCCACAGCGCTCTTAGGGAGGGAGTTCCAGGATTTTGTCCCTGTGGTGTAGGTACACCCACGGCGCTGTTAGGGAGGGAATTCCAGGATTTTGTCCCCTGTGGAGTAGGTACACCCACAGCGCTGTTAGGGACGGAGTTCCAGGATTTTGTCCCTGTGGTGTAGGTACACCCACAGCGCTGTTAGGGAGGGAGTTCCAGGATTTTGTCCCTGTGGCGTAGGTACACCCACAGCGCTGTTAGGGAGGGAGTTCCAGGATTTTGTCCCGGCGACAGTGAAGGAACAGCCGATATATATTTTTATTTGTTCATGGGATGTGGGTGTCACTGGCCAGGCCAGCTTTTATTGCCCATCCCTAATTGCCCCTTGTTCAAAGGGCATTTTAAGAGTCAACCACATTGCTGTGGGGTCTGGAGTCACATGTAGACCAGACCAGGTAAGGAGGGCAGATTCCCTTCCCCCTAAAGGGACATTAGTGAACCAGGTGTGGTTTTTAAACAACCATCGACAATGGTTTCACGGTCATCTCTTAATTCCAGATTTTTATCGAATTCAAATTCCACCATCCTGCTGCCTTGACAGGATTCGAACCCGGGTCCCCGGAGCGTCACCCTGGGTCTCTGGCTTACCCAGTCCGGGCACAATACCGCTTGGTCACCGCCTCCCCAAGTCAGGACGGTGGGCAGCTTGAAGGGAAACTTCCAGGTAGAGAGTGTACAGCAGAGGCCTACCCGGCGCTGGTGGGGGTGGTGGGGGGTGGGGGGGGGCATGAAGTTTTGCAACAGGCCCATGTAGTTTAAGAAGCAACCAAGCGATGGTGCAGGAACTGCCAGTGTTTTGCCCACAAACCGACCAGGTTTGAGCTGTTAGGGTGCGACATTTACAGCCGGGTTAAAAATAAAAATGTCTTGGCCGGTCAGAGCCGGTTGCTTCAAAAAGTACGAGGGGTTTGTACGGAGTAAATAAGGAGAAGCCCTTTCTCGGGCTCCGTTAACAGGTTTCGGGTTGTCGCTGGGTAGCACAGGGCTTGGATTCTTACTGAAAGGAGAGACATTTCGCCACATTGCGCACATCAGGACAAACACAAGAATGCCAAATTTCAAACGGTCGGGCAGCACTTGCTGTACAATCCCGAGTGCGCCAATCGATGCACTAACAACCAATTTAAGGTCCTTAGTCGAGCTTGTAACGTGACTCATTTACGCTTGCTCGAAGCGACGTACGATCATGCTCAGGGACCCGTATTCTGCAAACAAAAGGAACATGCTCAAGCCTTGCGTCCTCTTTCCTGTATGACCAGGAACTTGGGCAGCCTATACTCCCCTGTTGCCTCCTCCAAGACAATGCCTTGGCCAATCAGAGTCAGCTTGCCAACCAATCAGCACCCTTTCCCCCTGTCGTCTAAGTTGCCCTTTGAAATTTGGCGTTCTTGCATTTGTCCTGATAAGTGAACAACGAGGCAAACCTCGCCAACACGCCTCCCTTCTCCGCGAGGGTTCAGGTAACTGGCCCAAGGACACGCGGGGAAGATGGGGGGAGCTTTGTCACACGGCGAGCTGGTGTGACTCGGAGCGCGCTGCCTGAAAGGGCGATGGAAGTACATTCAATATGTTGAATGTACTTCAGATATGCTTGGGAGGGGTTAATTTCAAAAGATCTCTTTCAAAGAACCAGCGCGATGGGCTGAATGGCCTCATTCTGTGCCGCATGATCTCTGGTGCTCTGGGGGTGGGGGTTCAAGGTCTGAGGTGCAGAGGGATCTGGGTGTCCTAGTACATGAATCGCAAAAGATTAGTTTGCAGGTACAGCAGGTAATTAGGGAAAGCTAAGAGAATTTTATCATTCATTGTGAGGGGAATTGAATACGAAAATAAGGAGGTTATGCTTTGCTTGGATAGGGCACTGGTGAGATCACATCTGGAGTACTGTGTACAGTACTAGTCTCCTTATTTAAGAAAGGATGTCAATGCATTGGAAGCAGTTTAGGGAATATTTACCAGAGTAATACCAGGAATGGGTGGGTTGTCTTATGGGGAAAGGTTGGAGAGGTTAGGCTTGTATCCGCTGGAGTTTAGAAGAGTAAGAGGTGACTTGATTGGAACATGTTAGATCCTGCGGGAAGTTGACAGGGTGAATGTGGAGAGGACGTTTCCTCTTGTGGGAGAATCTAGAACTAGGGGTCACTGTTTAAAAATAAGGGGTCGCTCATTTAAGACAGAGATGAGGTGAAATTTCTCTCCGAGGGTGGTGAGTCTTTAGAACTCTCTTCCTCAAAAGGTTGTGGAAGCTGAGTCTATGAATATGTTTTAAGGCACAGGGAGATAGGCTCTCGATTAGCAAGGGCTGGGTGAAAGGTTATCGGGGGTTGGGGGGGGGGGGCATAGTCAAAAAACTCGATCCAGGCCTTTCAGGGGTGAAGTTGGGGACATTTCTCCACACAATTTGCAACTCTCTTCTGCAAACGGTGATGGGCCAGTGGTTCATCTTCAATCTAAGATTGCGAGACTTTTGTTGTCCAAAGGTATTGAGCGATAAGGGGCAAAGGTATAGAGTGAGGGTGTATGTCAGCCATGATCTCAATGAATGGCAAGACAGGGTCAAGGGGCCGAATCCAGTTCCTATAATTACAGACTCTAATGGATATAATACTGGCGAGTATATAGACATGCAAATTGCTGTTCTTTCGTTTAATGGGGGTAAAAAAAAAGCGAGCTGTTTTAACTCAGAGCCTTTACTGTTTGGGATCATCTACATAGCAGAAAAAGCACAGAGTATTCGATGACAGTACAATTGGCTTGGCAGCTCTGCTGACGTACCTTCAGTGGCCGAGGACGGTTTGGTTCCTTCCAACGGAGATACAGCTGCCCCGCGATCGACATCCCCACGAACAGCCAATAACTGAAGCTGTAGTAATTGATGAGCTGAAAGATATCTTCAACGCAGAGATACACACAGGCCATGATGCCCTGCGGACAGGAAGGTATGTTAACAAACCACAACAAGCCAAACCCGACTTCCACACCGTCCCCATCAATCACTCCCGGGACAGGTACAGCACGGGGTTAGATACAGAGTAAAGCTCCCTCTACACTGTCCCCATCAAACACTCCCAGGACATGTACAGCATGGGGTTAGATACAGAGTAAAGCTCCCTCTACACCGTCCCCATCAAACACTCCCAGGACAGGTAAAGCATGGGGTTAGATACAGAGTAAAGCTCTCTCTACACTGTCCCCATCAAACACTCCCAGGACAGGTACAGCACGGGGTTAGATACAGAGTAAAGCTCCCTCTACACCGTCCCCATCAAACACCCCCCGCGGACAGGTACAGCCCTTGAAGGAGGGCTGCAGGTGGGGGAGGGGAACCCGATCTGCCTACAGTCCGCGTGAGGCGAGTCACTCACATTGAAGAGAAGGGCCGGCACTGGCGTGAATCGCTCGACGTGGATCATGCTGAGGGCATCCGGCAGGTGACCTTCCCGTGACCCCACGAAAAAGAGCCTGTGGGACAGAGGCACAAAACGTTACCGTCACGAGCGGGTGGGACCGAGTCGGAGGGGGAAGGGAGGGGTGTGGGTGTGGGTGCGGGGGAGAGGGAGGTTGGTAGGAAGTCTCCGGGTCAAGGCTTCACCAGCCTTTAGCCCCAGCCTCGCCCCAAAGGAGCTGAGATCACCCCCTCAGCGGCATAGCTCAAATATTGACGCTCCTCTGGTCGCCGTGTAAATTATTCTTAATCAGTGATACCCCCCATCCTGAAGTGGGGCGCCTACGCCTGACAGCCACCTTGTAAATGGCAGAAGGGGCCGAACGGCCTGTTCCCCTATCCCTCGGCGGAGTGCTACAGTCACTCCACTGCCCCTGGATAATACTGGAACTCTGTTATTGCTGGAAGGAGAGGCATGTTGCCAAAGTTTGCCATCCGGCACGCATCAGGGCCGATGCAAGTGTGCCAAGTTTCAGACAGGTGCCGCCCGTTTGCAACCACAGGAGAAAAAAGGTTTCTTGACTGGTCGGCAAGCCACGGGCAGAACTCACTGAACAATTCTGAGTGCGCTCATAGCCCATTTCGCGAGGCTCATTTATACCTGCTGGAATCTTCTTTTATTCGGTCGTGGGATGTGGGCAGGCCCGCTTTTATTGCCCATCCCCTAATTGCCCTTGTCCAGAGGGCATTTAAGACTCAACCACATTGCTAAGGGTCTGGGGTCACACGTAGGCCAGACTGGGTAAGGATAAAGGGGCATTCGTGAACAATAGGACACTTAGGAAATAATGTTAGGGCTGGGCAGAGTCGACATGGATCTACGAAAGGGAAATCATGCTTAACAAAGCTGTTGGAGTTTTTTTTGACGAGGCAACTGGCAGGATAGATAAGGGAGAACTGGCGGATGTGGTATATTTAGGTTGTCAGAAAGCCTTTGATAAGGTCCCACGCAAGAGGTGAGTCAACAAAATTAGAGCATATGGGGTTGGGGGGGGGTAATATGCTGGCATGGGCTGAGAACTGGTTAATGGGCAGAAAACAGGGACAGAAATGGGTCCCTTTCAGATTGGCAAGGCTGCAGTCCGTGTGGTGTAGGTACACCCACGGTGTTATTAGGGAGGGAGTTCCAGGATTTTGACCCAGCGAC
The DNA here is from genome assembly GCF_017639515.1 of Carcharodon carcharias. Classification (NCBI taxonomy): domain Eukaryota; kingdom Metazoa; phylum Chordata; class Chondrichthyes; order Lamniformes; family Lamnidae; genus Carcharodon; species Carcharodon carcharias. The sequence goes on along the minus strand of NC_054493.1, from coordinate 7,711,599 downwards.
AGTGAAGGAACTGCCGATATATTTCCAAGTCAGGATGGTGAGGGGCTCGGAGGGGAACTTCCAGGTGGTGGGTGTTCCCCATGTGCCTGCTGCCCTTGTCCTTCTAGGTGGTAGCGGTCGTGGGCTTGGAAGGTGCTGTCGAAGGAGATTCCGTGAGGACGACTATGTCAGGCTGTTACCTGACTGGTCCGTGGGACACTTCTCCCAACTTTGGCACAAACCCCCACCGATGTTAGTGAGGAGGGCTTTGCAGGGTTGACAGGGCTGCGATTGCCATTGTCGTTTCTGGTGCCTAGGTCAATGCCGGGTGGTCCGTCCGGTTTCATTCCTTTTTATTGACTCTTTAGTGGTTTGCTACAACTAAGTGGCTTGCTCAGCCACTTCAGAGGGCGTTTAAGAGTCAACCACATTCCTGCACTATTGAGAGAACAATTAGCAAAGTCTCCGGGATCTCGGGTTCCGTCAGCAGTGGGGGGATCGAGCGGAAGAGGGGAGGAGATTTGCTGAATGTTTCTGAAGCCCTGGTTAGGCCCCCAGCCAGAGGATTGGGCCCAGTTCTGATCGCCCACACTTTAGGAAGGATGCGGGGGGTCCTCGAGGGGGCGCAGAACTATTCCGGAGACGAGGGGAGGATTTCAGCAGCCAGGTTGAGATTGGAGGGGATGGGGGGGGGGGTGTGGTGGGGAGGGTGGGGGAAGCTGGGGATGTTCTCCCCTCAGAGCGAAGGAGATTGAGGGAGGGGGGGGTGGTGGGGTGGAGATCAGATCGAGGCGCCCACCCAAGGTCACCGCGGGTTCGGACCCGGGTAGACAAGGAAAAGGCCTCTCCTATTCGCTGATGGGTTCAGGGCCTAGAGGAGGGGGGTGGGGGGGGGGGTGCGGGGTGCGGCGGGCATGGATTTAAGGTTTTGGGGATGATTAGGGTATGCGAGGGGGGAACTTTTCTCTACAGCGGGTGATAATAGCCCGGAACTCGCCACCTACGAGGTGGAAGCGGAGACGGTGAATGAGTTCCAAAGGATATTGGAAGGACGCTCGAGGGGAATGAACCTGCCATGGGGTAGGGTAGAGGGTGGGCGGGGGTGGAGGAGGGGGGGGGTGGTGGGGGGTGCTGGTGGTGGTATATAGGACTGACTGGACTGCCCTCCAGAGAGCCAGCACGGGTCTCGATGGGCTGAAAGGCCGCCTTCTGTGCCCCCCACCACCCCCCCTACCCCCCCTGCAACACGCTTGGGACCAAATGGTTCCCAGTGGCAGTGACCCCTGGTGGGAGGTGGGAAAAGGGCCGGGGAAGATTGTAACACCCTCCGGGGCTGACCTGGAGGCTGCAAGGATAGAGGCATTAAGCCCACCGAAACAGGAGAGAGCCACAGCCACCATGATCGTCCAGTTAAAGATCCCAAAGACCTGGTCGGCAAACGTCTGAAAAACAGAAAAGGAGCGGTTAGCAAAACGGAGGAGAGAGTTGGGGGTGGGGGGGGGGTAGTCGGGATGGGGGGGTGGATTGGCTCGGGGCTGGGGTTGGAGAACGGGGTGATACACCCAACGACGGACGCACTCCCATCCCGCTCGAGCCTGCCAGGCATTGGGGAACGGGTTTTGTTTGGGGGGGGGGGGGAGGTTGGGGTGCTGCGAGAGGCAGTGGCTCCCTCATCACCTCCCCCCTCCCTGCATCCGCCGCCTCCTCCTCCAGCCGCGTGACCCTCCGGGGTCCACCCCACCCCCTCTCCCCCCCACCGCCCCCCCGCCCCCCCCCCCCCCCCCCCCACCCCCTCCGATCCTGGCCTCTCGAGCAACCCTCCCTCCCTCCGGAGGCAGTGGAGGCGGGCTAGCCGTCAGGGCAGGGCGAGACAGATTCCTGATAAAACAGCGGGGTGAAAGGTCAGCCAGGGGTCGGCGGGAGATTGCAGTCCGGCCAGCCACTAGGTCCATCATCGTAGATTTATGAATTGATATTTAAATCTCACCAGCTGGCGTGGTGGGATTTGAACCCCTAGGCTCCCCACCGAGCGTTATTCTGGCCCTGTGGGTTACTTGCGCAGTGACACGACTGGTATGCTGCGGTCCCAGGTGGTGCCCGGGTTGCGCCTCGCAGTCGGAGGCCGTTCATCCCGTGGGGCAGCCTCGAAGGGCCGAGCGGCCTGCTCCTGCTCCGGATTTGTGCGCTCGTACATGCGGATCGATCAGTTGCCCCGCCCTTGGCGGCCGTGCTTTCATACCCCCCGGGGGGGGCGGGGGCACATCCGCCTTGGTAATTCTCCTGCCTCAGCCTCCCCATCTCTCTACCTTGCTGCCCTCTTTCAAGGCCCTCCTTAAAAGGACCGAGCTCTCGCTCCCCTGTTTCCCGATGTGACGTGGCTCAGTGCTTGGTAAGCCGGAATCGCCACCTTAGTACGGAGAAGGCCAGAGGTTCGATAGAGGCATTTGGAAAATCATGAACGATTTTGACCGGAATAAGTCAGGAGCAACTATTCCCCATGGCTGAGGGGCCGACGAGGCAGAGGGTGCGAAAGTCCAGGTGTTTGGACAAGAGGTGGCAGGTGGAAGATATTCTTTTCTGCTTGAGCCGACAGGGGGTCATCTGAATCACCGAAAGAGGGGAAAGAGCGACGGGTTGCGGGATGAACTGGATTGGTCCCTGAAAGGGCTGGCATGAACTCAACGGGGTGAACGGCCTCCGACTCTGAGGTGCAACCCGGACACCATCTGGGGTGGGACCGCAGCGTACCAGTCGTGTCACTGCACAGGTAACCCACAGGGCCGGAATAACGCTCGGGGGAACCTGGGGGTTCAAATCCCACCACGGCGGCCGGTCAGATTTAAACACCAATTCCTAAATCTACAATGATGAACCTGGTCCCAGGGACGGGATGGAATTCTACAGTCCCTCGCCCCAGTGGGATCTTCCGGTCAATGGAATTTTAAGTGGCATTTTCCAGCCCCACCCGCCCGCCCCCCCACCCCACTCCGCAACAGGGCAGTAATGTTCCGCCCCTTGGGGGCAGGGGGTGGCAAAGTGGTACTGTCGCTGGGCTAGTATTCCGGAGAGCCAGGTTAATGCTCTGGGGGCCCGGGATGAAATCCCACCACGGCAGGGATGGTGAATTCAACAAAACTCGGGAATTAAAATATATTTCCAAGTCGGGATGGTGAGGGGCTTGGAGGGGAACTTCCAGGTGGTGGGTGTTCCCCATGTGTCTGCTGCCCTTGTCCTTCTAGATGGTAGCGGTCGTGGGTTTGGAAGGTGCTGTCGAAGGAGCCTTGGTGAGTTGCTGCAGTGCATCTTGTAGATAGTACACACACACTGCTGCTACTGTGCGTCGGTGGTGGAGGGAGTGAATGTTTGTGGATGGGGTGTCAGTCGAACGGGGGCTGCTTTGTCCTGGACGGTGTCGAGCTTCTTGAGTGTTGTGGGAGCTGCGCTCATCCAGATGTGACTCCAGACCCACCGCAAAGTGGTTGACCCTTAACGTCTCCCGCCTCCTCAAACAGCAAACCGCTTCAAAAGGGGGTGGACAACAAACGCTGGCGTTGCCAACGACGACCACATCCCCATGAAAGAATAAAGAAAGGAAAGGCTATCATTGCAGTAAACTGATGGACTCAAAGGGGCCGAATGGCCTTTTGGGTCAGTTAAGGACCTTGCGTGCTTATTGGATAGTCACGGTAGGTGGGGACTGGAGCTCATGGGATTGTGGCCTCCTCCAGACTCACCACTGCCACTGCGTCGCTGCTCAGAATCTCGTGGAAGTCCAGAACGGTGTAATAGGCAACATTGGTCAAGATGTAGATGATGGTGACAATGGGCATCGAGATGCCAATCGCCATTGGCAGGTTCCTGCAAAGCAACACAAGAAGTAAAGGGTTAGATGCAGAGTAAAGCTCCCTCTACACTGTCCCCATCACACACTCCCAGGACAGGTACAGCACGGGGTTAGATACAGAGTAAATCTCCCTCTACACTATCCCCATCAAACACTCCCAGGGCAGGTACAGCACGGGGTTAGATACAGAGTAAAGCTCCCTCTACACCGTCCCCATCAAACACTCCCAGGACAGGTACAGCACGGGGTTAGATACAGAGTAAAGCTCCCTCTACACTGTCCCCATCAAACTCTCCCAGGACAGGTACAGCACGGGATTGGATACAGAGTAAAGTTCTGTCTACACTGTCCCCATCAAACACTCCCAGGACAGGTACAGCACGGGGTTAGATACAGAGTAAAGCTATCTCTACACTGTCCCCATCAAACACTCCCAAGACAGGTACAGCACGGGGTTAGATACAGTGTAAATCTCCCTCTACACTGTCCCCATCAAACACTCCCAGGACAGGTACAGCACGGGGTTAGATACAGAGTAAATCTTCCTCTGCACTGTCCCCATCAAACACTCCCAGGACAGGTACAGCACGGGGTTAGATACAGAGTAAATCTCCCTCTACACTGTCCCCATCAAACACTCCCAGCACAGGTACAGCACGGGGTTAGATACAGAGTAAAGCTCCCTCTACACTGTCCCCATCAAACACTCCCAGGACAGGTACAGCACGGGGTTAGATACAGAGTAAATCTTCCTCTACACTGTCCCCATCAAACACACCCAGGACAGGTACAGCACGGGGTTAGATACAGAGTAAATCTTCCTCTGCACTGTCCCCATCAAACACACCCAGGACAGGTACAGCACGGGGTTAGATACAGAGTAAATCTTCCTCTGCACTGTCCCCATCAAACACTCCCAGGACAGGTACAGCACGGGGTTATATACAGAGTAAATCTCCCTCTACACTGTCCCCATCAAACACTCCCAGGACAGGTACAGCACGGGGTTAGATACAGAGTAAATCTTCCTCTGCACTGTCCCCATCAAACACACCCTGGACAGGTACAGCATAGGGTTAGATACAGAGTAAAGCTCCCTCCACACTGTCCCCATCTGTTCCACTCTGGATGACGCCTGGATTCTCCCACTCTTATGTTTGCCGTCCACCTGCTCCCAGGCGACCCTGACCTCAGCTGAGCAGGGTCGACCCCCTGACCCCTGACCTGGTCCCAGCCGGCCCTCACCTGGTGGGGTTTTTGATCTCCTCTGTGACGAAGTTGAGCGTGTCCCAGCCTGAGTAGGAGAAGAGGGCAGAGTACAGCGCCAGGGCGATGTCACCCGCACTCCACGAGGAGCCCGCAAAGGAATCTGCAAAGTTTTGCGTCTGTCCTGAAACGGGGAAGAGCCAACAGGATGTTAGTGAGCCCTCTCCCCCTCTTCAAACATCGGCATGGAGCGGAGGTGAGGAAACGCTGAGATAAGGGCAGCAGGAGGGGGCAGGAGGGGCGGTGTGGGCCGGAGTGGGGAGTTGGTGGGGTGGGGAGGAACGGGGCCTGGTAGAGAGGGGCCAGGCCGGGCTGGGTGGGGGTGGTACGGGCAGAGACGTGCTCCGGAGACACAGAAATGGGCTGGCAGGGCGGGGAGCAGGAGAATGGCAGTGAAAGAGAGAGAGAGAGAGACAAAGAGAGAGAAAGTAGAGAGAGAGAGAGAGAGGGAGCGAGAGACAAAGAGGAAGACAGAGAGATGATGAGAGGGATACAGACAGAGAGAGAAAGATGGAGAGACAAAGAGATATTGAGAGAGTTTGAGAGACAGAGAGAAAGATCGTGAGAGAAAGAGAGACAGGGAGAGAGAGAGAGAGAGAGAGTAGGGCGCAAATGAGAGACAGGGGACAGAGAGAGAATGAGAGATGAAGAGAGAGGCAGAGAGAGATGGGAGGACGATAAGGTGGAGAGAGGGAGACCAGGCGAGAGAGAGAGAGAGAGGAGGAGAGAAAGAGAGATGGGGAGAGAGAGGGATATGGAGAGAGAGACAGGGCGATAGAGAGAGAGAGAGAGTGGAGAAAGAGATGGGTAGAGAGAGGGACAAGGAGAGAGGGACAGGGCGATATAGAGAGAGAGAGGAAAAAGAATTGGGGAGAGAGAGGGACAGGGTGAGAGAGAGAGAGAGACAGGGCAAGAGATAGGGAGAGAGAGAGAGAAGAGAGAAAGAGAGATGGGGAGAGAGAGATAGGGTGAGAGAGAGAGACAGGGCGAGAGAAAGAAAGAGAGACAGGGCGAGAGAAAGAAAGAGATGGGGAGAGAGAGGGACAGGGAGAGAGAGAGAGAGACAGGGCAAGTGATAGGGAGAGAGAGGGACATGGGGAAGAGAGAGAGAGAGAGAGGCAGGGCGAGTGAAATGGGGCGAGAAAGGAGGGAGACGGAGACCTGCTGAGCTGTCACCTGGATGCACGTTTGCCTTGGCCTCCATCTGTGGGCAAACCACAGTGAATTAAATCCAGGTGAGGTGAGGGCGGGAGGGGAGAAGAGCAGAGGGACGTGATGAAATTGAGGCCGAGGATGAGAGGAGGTGGAGGGGTGCAGGAGGTGAGGTGGGGGAATGGGTGGGGACCGAGGGAGGGGGAAATAGAGGGGGAGCACTGGAGTGCCGCTTTGGGCTGCAGTGCTTAAGTTGGAGTTTGGTGACTGAGGGAATTGAAGGATTAATTTCTATCTGAAGTCTTTCTTCAATTTTGCAATTAACGAAAAGTTGCTGTTTGGGTTGGAGGAAGGTGTGTTTTAGGCCAGCCTTGAAACAGGCTTTATAAACGCTCTGCTTGCAGCTACAACTATTTAATTAGACAACTGGCTTTAACAGGTTTTCTGAGGCTATAAAAACAGCCTCATCTTACAATGCTGACTTTGTCTGCACCGGAGTGCCGCTTTGGGCTGCAGTAGCATGCTTAAGTTGGAGTTTGGTGAATGAGGGAGTTCAGTGAGGAAGGAACGAGGTGATCCTTTGAGTACCGTGAGTACGGTCGTGTAAATATTTACTACTTTTATCGCTTATAGCTTTTAAGATCTTATTTTGTGGTTCATCATTTGTCAGGGATATATTCGGTACCAACGAGGAGCAGGGAACAAGGGCCCTAGAGTAATTGATATTATTTAATGTTAAGTGTCTTAATAATAATTTAATTTAAAGGGGTAAGTCATGGCAGGAGAGCTCAAAGCCGTGGTATGCTCCTCCTGCTCTATGTGGGAAGCTGGGAACATTTCCAGTGCCCGGGGCCAGCTGAGTGTGGGAAGTGTCTCCAGCTGCAGCTCCTGGAAGCCCGGGTTTTGGAGCTGGAGGGGCGGCTGGGAACACTGTGGAGCATCCGCGAGGTGGAGACTATCGTGGATAGCACATATAGAGAGGTGGTCACACCGCTGGCTAAGAGTCCACAGGCAGGAAGGGAATGGGTGACCACCAGGCAGAGCAAGAGGACTAGGCAGGCAGTGTAGGAATCTCCTGTGGATATTCCCCTGCAAAACAGATATACCGCTTTGGGTACTGTTGAAGGAAATGGCCTCTCAGGGGAAAACAGCAACAGCCAAATTTGTTGCACCGCAGTTGGCTCTGCTGCACAGGGGAGGAGTAAAAAGTGTGGGAATGCAATAGTTATAGGGGATTCGATTGTAAGGGGAATAGATAGGCATTTCTGTGGCTGCAAACGAGACCCCAGGATGGTATGTTGCCTCCCTGGTGCCAGGGTCAAGGATGTCTCAGAGCGGCTTCAGGACATTCTGAAGGGGGAGGGTGAACAGCCGGTGGTCGTGGTACACATTGGTACAAACGACATAGGGAAAAATAGGGATGAGGTCCTGAAAGCAGAATATAGGGAGTTAGGAAGTAAATTGAAAAGTAGGACCTCAAAGGTAGTGATCTCAGGATTACTACCAGCGCCACGTGCCAGTCAGAGTAGAAATAGCAGGGTATATCGGATGCATACATGGCTGAAGAGATGGTGTGAAGGGGAGGGTTTCAGATTCCTGGGACTTTAGGACCGGTTCTGGGGCAGGTGGGATCAGTATAAACTGGACGGGTTACACCTGGGCAGGACCGGGACTGATGTCCTAGGGGGAAGATTTGCTCGAGTGGTTGGGGAGGGTTTAAACTCAAATGGCAGGGGGATGGGAACTTTTGCAAGGAGTCAGAGGAAGAGGAATCAAGGACAAGAACTAAGACAGAAAGGGGAATATGAAAAGTGATAGGCAGAGAAATCACGGGCAAGAATCAAACAGGGCCTCAGTGAAAAATATTGGGAACAGGACAAGTAATGTTAAAAAGACAAGTCTTAAGGCTTTGTGCCTTAACGCAAGGAGCATTCGCAACAAAGTGGATGAATTAACCGCGCAAATAGATGTAAACAGGTATGATAAAGTTGGGATTATGGAGACATGGCTGCAGGGTGACCAGGGATTGGAACTGAACATCCAGGGGTATTCAGTATTTAGGAAGGACAGACAAAAAGGTAAAGGTGGTGGAGTTGCATTGCTGATTAAAGAGGAAATTAACACAATAGTGAGGAAAGATATTAGCTCCAACGATGTGGACTCTGTATGGGTAGAGCTGAGAAACACTAAAGGGCAAAAAACGTTAGTGGGGGTTGTATATAGACCCCCAAACTGTAGTGTTGGTGTTGGGAATGGCATTAAACAGGAAATTAGAGATGCATGTAATAAAGGAACATCTGTAATTATGGGTGACTTTAATCTGCATATAGATTGGACAAATCAAATTATTAACAAAACCGTAGAGGAGGAATTCCTGGAGTGTATATGGGATGTTTTTCTGAACCAATATGCTGTGGAACCAACTACAGAACAGGCCATCCTAGACCGGGTATTGTGTAATCAGAAAGGAATAATTGGCAATCCAGTTGTGCGAGGCCCCTTGGGGATGAGCGACCATAATATGATAGAATTCTTCATCAAGATGGAGAGTGACGTAGTTGATTCTGAGACTTGGGTCCTGAGCCTTAATAAAGGAAACTACGATGGTATGAGACGCTCGTTGGCTAAGATGGATTGGGAAACGTTACTTAAAGGGATGAGGGTTGATAGGCAATGGCAAACGTTCAAAGAGCGCATGGGTGAACTGCAACAATTGTTTATTCCTGTCTGGCACAAAAGTAAAACAGGAAAGGTGGCCAAACCATGGCTTACAAGGGAAGTTAGAGATAGTATTAGATCCAAGGAAGAGGCATACAAATTGGCCAGAGAAAACAACAGACCTGAGGATTGGGAGCACTTTAGAATTCAGCAAAGGAGGACCAAGGGATGATTAAGAAGGGGAAAATAGAGTACGAGGGTAAGCTTGCAGGGAACGTTAAAACTGACTATAACATTTTCGACAGGTATGTGAAGAGAAAAAGATTGGTGAAGACAAATGTAGGTCCCTTACATTCAGAAACAGGGGAATTTATAATGGGGAACAAAGAAATGGCTGACCAAGTAAATACATACTTTGGTTCTGTCTTCACAAAGGAGGACACTAATAATAAACCAGAAATGTTGGGGAACACAGGGTTTAATGAGAGGTAGGAACTGAAAGAAATCAGTATTAGTAGGGAAATGGTGTTGGGGAAATTGATGGGATTGAAGGCCGATAAATCCCCGGGGCCTGATAATCTACATCCCAGAGTACTTAAGGAAGTGGCCTTAGAAATAGTGGCTGCATTGATGGTCATCTTCCAAGATTCTATAGACTCTGGAACAGTTCTTGCAGATTGGAGGGTAGCTAATGTAACCCCACTATTTAAAAAGGGAGGTAGAGAGAAAACAGGGAATTATATACCAGTCAGCCTGACAACAGTAATTGGGAAAATTCTAGTATCCATTATAAAAGACTTAATAGCTGAGCACTTGGAAAACAGTGGCAGAATCGGACAGAGTCAGCATGAATTTACGAAAGGGAAATCATGCTTGACAAATCTACTGGAATTTTTCAAGGATATAACTAGTAGAGTTGATGAGGGGGAGCTAGTTGATGTGGTTTATTTGGACTTTCAGAAGGTTTTTGACAAAGTCCCACATAAGAGATTAGCATGTAAAATTAAAGCACATGGGATTGGGGGTAGTGTAATGAGATGGCTGGAAAACTGGTTGGCAAACAGGAAACAAAGAGTAGGAATAAACGGGTCTTTTTCCGAATGGCAGGCAGTGACTAGTGGGGTACCGCAGAGATCGGTGCTGGGACCCCAGCTATTCACAAAATCTATTAATGATTTAGATGAGGGAATTAAATATAATATCTCCAAATTTGCAGATGACACAAAGCTGGGTGGGAGGGTGAGCTGTGAGGAGGATGCAGAGAAGCTTCAGTGTGATTTAGACAAGCTGAGTGAGTGGACAAATGCATGGTAGATGCAGTACAATGTGGATAAATGTCAGGTTATCCACTTTGGTAGCAAAAGCAGGAAGACAGGTTATTATCTGAATGGCTATAAATTGAGAGAGGGGGAATGTGCAATGAGACCTGAGTGTCCTTGTACACCAGTCGCTGAAGGTAGGCATGCAGATGCAGCAGGCGGTAAAGAAGGCAAATGGTATGTTGGCCTTCATAGTGAGAGGATTCGAGTACAGGAACAGGGATGTCTTGCTGCAATTGTACAGGGCCTTGGTGAGACCACACCTGGAATATTGTGCGCAGTTTTGGTCTCCTTATCTGAGGAAGGATGTTCTTGCTATAGAGGGAGTGCAGCGAAGGTTTACCAGACTGATTCCTGGGATGGAGGGACTGACATATGAGGAGGGATTGAGTCGGTTAGGATTATATTCGCTGAAGTTGAGAAGAATGAGGGGGGGATCTCATAGAAACCTATAAAATTCTAACAGGACGAGACAGGGTAGATGCAGGAAGGATGTTCCTGATTGTGGGGGAGTCCAGAACCAGGGGTCACAGTCTGAGGTTTTGGGGTAGATCATTCAGGACTGAGATGAGGAGAAATTTCTTCACCCAGAGAGTGGTGAGCCTCTGGAATTCGCCACCACAGAAAGTAGTTGAGACCCAATCATTGTATGTTTTCAAGAAGGAGTTAGATATAGAACTTGGGGCGAAAGGGATCAGAGGGTACGGGGAGAAAGCGGGAGCAGGCTATTGAGTTGGGTGATCAGTCATGATCATGATGAATGGTGGAGCAGGCTCGAGGGGCCGAATGGCCTACCCCTTGCTCCTAGTTCCTCCGTTTCCATAAGCGGAGGCGGCAGAGAGGGGGTGGGGAATGGAGAGAGAGAGGAAGGAGAGCGAGCGGAAGAGGCGGTGAGGAGAACCGAGGGAGCCTTACCCATGCTGAGCTTGACAATGCCAGTGATGATAACCACGATCAGTGCCAGCACCTTGGCGTAGGTAAATATATCCTGGACGCGGGTGCCCCATTTCACATAGGCACAGTTTGTGAAGGTCAGGATACCTGGCGAGGGATCGGGAGGGTGGGTGGTCAGGTAGGGTAAGGAGGCAAGAGAGAGAGAGAGACAGGGACATTAGCGTTTGACCTTTCATCCCACCCCTCCCCCGGATAACCAGTCAAGAGGGGGCCCAACGCCTCACCACGACTGCCCCCAAACCACCCCCCCCACTCCCTAACTTGCCCCCGGCAACCCTCGAGTTCCCCTGCTCCCCGGGGCCAGAGCCCAGATGGCAAAGTCGCTCTTGGCGCTGCCCCCAGAGCAGGCGTCTCCTCCGGCTGGGTCTTCAGGAGCAGCAGGGGTGGCTGCTATCACCCCGGTCCCTCTCTCCCCAAGCTGGGAAGGCGCTGGCCACTGGCAGCGCCCCCTACAGGGCCAGTGAGCGCAGGCGGGCAATTCGACCACAGGGCGCATCACACCACAACCTGTATGCTTCCCAGTGATGCAACGTGGCCTTCAGCTGTCTGGGCCCTAAACTCCGGAATCCTCTCCCTAAATCTATCCTTCTCTCTCTCTCCCTCCCTCTTTCTCTCTCGCTGTCTCTTTCTCTCTGTCTCTCGCTCTCACTCTCTGTCTCTTGCTGTCTCTCTCTCTGTCTCTCTCTCTCTCTCTATGTCTCCCTGTCTCTCTCTGTCTCTTGCTGTCTCTCTCTGTCTCTCGCTGTCTCACTCTCTGTCTCACTCTCTCTCTGTCTCTCTCTCTCTCTGTCTCTCTCCCTCTCTGTCTCTCTCTCTCTCTGTCTCTCTCTCTCTCTGTCTCTCTCTCTCTCTGTCTCTCTCTCTCTGTCTCTCTCTGTCTCTCTCTCTTTGTCTCCCTGTCTCTCTGTCTCTCTCTCTACGTCTCTCTCTCTACGTCTCCCTGTCTCTCTGTCTCTCTCTCTCGTTGTCTCTCGCTGTCTCTCTCTTTGTCTCTCGCTGTCTCTTGCTGTCTCTCTGTCTCTCGCTGTCTCTCTCTCTGTCTCACTCTCTCTCTGTCTCTCTTTCTTTATCTCCCTGTCTCTCTCTCTCTCTCTGTCTCTTGCTGTCCCTTTCTGTCTCTTGCTGTCCCTCTCTCTCTGTCTCTCGCTGTCTCTCTCTCTGCCTCTTGCTGTCTCTTTCTCTCTGTCTTTTGCTATCCCTCTCTCTGTCTCTCTCTGTCTCATGCTGCCTCTCTCTCTCTCTGTCTCTCTCTCTCTGTCTCTGTCTCTTTCTCTGTCTCTCTTTCTCTGTCTCTGTCTTCTCTCTCTCTTTCTCTGTCTCTTTCTCTGTCTCTTTCTCTGTCTCTCTTTCTCTGTCTCTGTCTTCTCTCTCTCTTTCTCCGTCTCTCTCTTTCTCCATCTCTCTCTTTCTCCATCTCTCTCTTTCTCCATCTCTCTCTTTCTCCATCTCTCTCTTTTTCCATCTCTCTCTTTCTCCATCTCTCTCTTTCTCCATCTCTCTCTCTCTCTCCTCCTTTAAGATGCTCCCTAAAAACGAGTGAACGTTTGGGTCACTGTCCTGATAAATGCTCTCTTGGTGAAAGTGTGCCTGCTGAGGCTCCAGTGAAGGCTCCTGTGGGGGGGGGGCGGCGGGCGTGTGTCTGTGTGTGTGTGTGTGTGTGTGTGTGTGTGTGATTGAGTCAGAGGTGCTAGGGGATGGTTGCGACAGCTTTAGACCAGCCTGCATGATGACAGGACGCAGCGCTGACGCATTCCTCCCTCACCACCCCACCCCAAAAACCGACCGAAACAGGAAGCAGCTGTCCTGCTTTCGCTCTGTTCCCACAGACTGGCTCTCGTGAGCAGGGCCCTTGACTCCTGACTCACAAAAGGCAAGGTGCAGCTCTGTCAGCACTTCACAGAGACAGCAACTCAGCCTTGGGGAGGAAGCTTCTCATCAGCGAAAAGACCAAGGCTGCTCGCAGAGAGCGAGAGACAGAGGCAGGGAGAGAGAGACTGAGAGAAAGAGACACAGAGACAGGGGGGGGGAGAGAGAGAGACAGAGACAGAGGCAGGGAGAGACAGAGAGACAGAGAGAGACAGAGACAGAGGCAGGGAGAGACAGAGAGAGACAGAGGCAGGGAGACACAGAGAGACAGAGACAGAGGCAGGTAGAGACAGAGAGACAGAGAGAGACAGAGACAGGGGGAGAGAGAGAGATAGGGGGAGAGAGAGTGAGAGAGAGAGAGATACAGAGACAGAGACAGGGAGAGAGAGAGAGACAGGGAGAGAGACAGAGACAGGGAGAGAGAGAGAGAGAGACAGAGACAGGGGGAGAGAGATTGAGAGAGAGAGACAGACAGAGATGGGGAGAGAGAGAGAGTGAGAGAGAGAGGCAGAGACAGAGACAGGGGGAGAGAGAGAGAGAGAAAGACAGAGACAGGGGAAGAGAGTGTGATAGAGAGAGTGAGAGAGACAGAGGCAGTGAGAGAGAGAGTGAGAGAGAGAGACAGACAGAGACAGGGAGAGAGAAAGTGAGAGGGAGAGGGAGTGAGAGACGGAGACAGGGAGAGATAGAGAGTGAGAGAGACAGAGACTGGGGGAGAGAGAGAGTGAGAGAGAGAGAGAGAGAGTGAGAGACAGAGACAGGGAGAGAGTGGGTGAGAGAGAGAGACCAAGAGACAGAGACAGGGAGGGAGAGAGTGAGAGAGACAGAGACAGGGGGAGAAAGAGAGTGAGAGAGAGAGACAGAGGCAGAGACAGGGGGAGAGAGAGAGAGAGAGAGAGAGAGACAGAGATAGGGAGAGAGAGAGAGTGAGAGAGACAGAGACAGGGGAGAGAGAGAGTGAGAGAGAGTGAGAGAGAGAGACAGAGACAGGGAGAGAGAGAGTGAGATAGAGAGTGAGAGAGCGAGAGACAGAGACAGGGAGAGAGTGGGTGAGAGAGAGAGACCAAGAGACAGGGAGAGAGAGAAAGAGCAAGAGACAGTGACAGGGAGAGAGAGAGAGGGAGAGGGAGTGAGAGAGAGAGAGAGACCGAGAGCAGAATTACCAAGGCTCTGAGAGATTAAAACAAAAATTGCTGGAAAAACACAGCAGGTTTTCTTTATCTCTTTTTCCAGCGCAAACTGGAGGAACAGCACCTCAACCTCCGATTAGGTATCTTACAGCCTTCCAGACTTAACTTCGGGTCCAACAACTTCGGACCATCAACTCTTGCCTCCATCTCTACTCCTTTTTTAATCCAGTTATTTATTTTAACTTTTTTAATTGTCTATTTTTATTTATTCATTTTTCTCCTCTTTCTATATATATATATATATATATATATGTTTTCATCGTTTGGCTTTATCCCTTTCCCTCAGTCTCCCCTCCACTCACAGGGCCATCTGTTACTTGTTCCATGTTGTTCATTCAGAGAGCGCTCACCCTCGTTCTGCTATTGACACGTTCTGCTCTCGTACCTTTATGCCGTTATCAGCACCTCCTTTAGTCTTTAACACTACCATTAACACTCCCTTCTGCTCGTGCCCATGACATCTTTGTCAGTCTCTCCTCAGCCCCCACCTATCGTTGACCTTCTATCCTGCTTTACCTGCTCCACTCCGAGAGTATCCCATCACACTCCTGAATTTGCGCCTTGTAGTTGGTGGACAGGCTCTGGGGAGTCAGGAGGTGAGTTACTCACCGCAGGATTCCCAGCCTCTGACCTGTTCTTGTAGCCACAGTGTTTATATGGCTAGCCCAGTTCAGTTTCTGGTCAATGGTAACCCCCAGGGGGTTGATAGTGGGGGGATTCGGCGATGGTAATGCCATTGAACATCAAGGGGGAGATGGTTGGATTCTCTCTTGTTGGAGATGGTCATTGCCTGACACTTGTGTGGCGTGAATGTTACTTGCCACCTGTCAGCCCGAACCTGGATATTGTCCAGGTCTTGCTGCATTGGGACATGGATGAGATCAAACAAAGATTTCATGAAGCGACTGCCAAGAGTGGCAATGGGTACAGTAAAGAAACAAAAGGCGTGTCGAAATGGGGTTATGTAGCGACCATCTGAATACACCAAGCCAGCCAAAACGAAGCAGTAAGAAACACACGGAGAATGAGAAGGAGGCAGAGGTCATGGTCTAAAGTTGTTGAACTCGATGTCGAGTCCAGGAGGCTGCAGAGTGCTGAGCCTAAAGAGGAGGTGCTGTTCCTCAAGCTGGTGTTGGGCTTAACTGGAACGCTGTAGCTGACTGAGGACCGAGAGGTCAGAGTGAGAGCCAGGTGGAGAATTGAACTGACAAGGGATGGGAAGAGCGGGGTGGTGCTTGCCAACTGAAAGGGCACCGGAAGGAGACCAGGAGTACAGTCGCAGAGTAGGACTGAGAAGTATCCTTCAGCCTGTGCTCTCTTAGGCTAACTTTGGCCTCAAGAGTCTCACTTGGGTTCAGTGCCTTTTGAGGAGAAGGCCAAATTAGGCTCCTCTCCCCTCCCCCTCTTCCCACCAACCCCCCCACCCCGACCCCCGACCCCTGAACCCGCACCGATCCCATCTGCCACTGTCAGCCACCAGAAAGCTAAAGGGGTTTGAGAAGAGCAGGTTGGGGCTCAAAACCTGATGCACACTGTGGTCGAACATCCAATCAGCACCAACGAACGTAAATCGGTAGGTTGTTCAGGCGCTTTTATCTAGGGGGGAGGGGTGGTGGGGGGAGCAAGCCATTAGGTCCATATTGGACACCCCTCCCTTCTGAACAATTGACCCTTGATATTGGACACCTCCCTTCTCAACAAGTGGCCCTCAATATTGGACTCCCCCCACCAATACAATTGGCCCCTGATATTAAACCCCCATTCTCCCAAACAATTGACCCTCGATATTGGACCCTCACCCTACCAAACAGTTGGCCCTCGATATTGGACTCCTTCCCTCCTGAACAATTGACCCTCAATATTGGACCCTCACCCTCCCAAACAATTAACCCTCGACATTGGACCCTCACCCTCCCAAACAATTGACCCTTGATATTTGACCCCTCTCTCCTGAACAACTGGCCATTGATATTGGACCCTCTCCCTCCTGAACAATTGACCCTCGATATTGAGCCCCCTCCCTCCTGAACAATTGACCCTCGATATTGAGCCCCCTCCCTCCTGAACAATTGACCCTTGATATTGGACCCTCACCCTCCTGAAAAATTGACCCTCAATATTGGACCCCCCTCCCTCCTGAACAATTGACCCTCGGTATTGGACCCCCTCCCCCAAACAATTGACCTTCAATATTGGACCCCTTCCCTCCTGAACAATTGACCCTCAATATTGGACCCCCTCCTTCCTGAACAATTGACCCTCAATATTGGACCCCCCAAACAATTGACCCTCGATATTTGACGCCCCTCCCTCCTGAAGAATTGACCCTCGATATTGGACACCCTCCCTCCTAAACAATTGACCCTCAATATTGGACCCCCTCCCCCAAACAATTGACCCTCGATATTGGACCCCCTCCCCCAAACAATTGACCCTCAATATTGAACCCCTTCCCTCTTGAACAATTGACCCTCAATATTGGACCCCCTCCCCCAAACAATTGACCCTCAATATTGGACTCCCTCCCTCCTGAACAATTGACCCTCAATACTGGACCCTCCAAACAATTGACCCTTGATATTTGACCCCTCTCCCTCCTGAAGTATTGACCCTCGATATTGGACCCCCTCCCCCAAACAATTGACCCTCAATATTGGACCCCCCAAACAATTGACCCTCGATATTTGACACCCCTCCCTCCTGAAGAATTGAACCTCGATATTTGACTCCCTTCCCTCCTGAAGAATTGACCCTCGATATTGGACTCCCTCTTTCTTGAACAATTGACCCTCGATATTGGACCCCCCAAACAATTGGGCGTCGGTATTGGACCCTCACCCACCCAAACAATTGGCCCTCGATATTGGACCCTCACCCTACTGAACAATTGACCCTTGATA
This sequence comes from Carcharodon carcharias, assembly GCF_017639515.1. Lineage (NCBI taxonomy): Eukaryota > Metazoa > Chordata > Chondrichthyes > Lamniformes > Lamnidae > Carcharodon > Carcharodon carcharias. Next base: position 7,694,471 of record NC_054493.1, on the reverse strand, counting down.
TTGAGCCCCCTCCCTCCTGAACAATTGACCCTCAATATTGAGACCCCTCCCTCCTGAACAATTGACCCTCGATATTGAGCCCCCACCCTCCTGAACAATTGACCCTCGATATTGGACCCCTCCCTCTTGAACAATGGACCCTCGATATTGGACACCCTCCCTCCCTCAATTGACCCTCAATATTGAACCCCCTCCCTCCCTCCATTGACCCTCGATATTGGACTCCCTCCCTCCTGAACAATTGACCCTCGATATTGGACCCCATCCCTCCTGAACAATTGACCCTCGATATTGGACCCCCTCCCTCCTGAACAGTTGGCCCTCGATATTGGAATCCACCCAAACCATTGGCCCTCGGTATTGGACCCTCACCCACCCAAACAATTGGCCCTCGATATTGGACCCTCTCCCTCCTGAACAATTGACCCTCGATATTGGACCCTCACCCTCCTGAACAATTAACCCTCAATATTGGACCCCCTTCCCCAAACAATTGACCCTCAATATTGGACCCCTTCCCTCCTGAACAATTGACCCTCAATATTGGACCCCCTCCCCCAAACAATTGACCCTCGATATTTGACTCCCTTCCCTCCTGAACAATTGGCCCTCGATATTAGACCCCTTCCCTCCTGAACAATTGACCCTCGATATTGGACCCAATCCCTCCTGAACAATTGACCCTCGATATTGGACCCCCTCCCTCCTGAACAATTGACCCTCAATATTGGAACCCCCCAAACAATTGACCCTCGATTTTGGACCCCCTCCCTCCTGAACAATTGGCCCTCGATATTTGACTCCCGTCCCTCCTGAACAATTGACCCTCGATACTTGACTCCCCTCCTGAACAATTGACTTTCAATATTGGACCCCCCCAACAATTGACCTTCGATATTTGACTCCCTTCCCTCCTGAACAACTGACCCTCAATATTGGACCCCCCAAACAATTGACCCTCGATATTTGACTCTTTTCCCTCCTGAACAATTGACCTTCAATATTGGACCCCCCAAACAATTGACCCTCGATATTGGACCCCCCTCCCTCCTGAACAATTGACCCTCGATATTGGACTCCCTCCTTCCTGAACAATTGACCCTCGATATTGGACTCCCTCCTTCCTGAACAATTGACCCTCGATATTAGACTCCCTCCTTCCTGAACAATTGACCCACGATATTGGACTCCCTCCTTCCTGAACAATTGACCCTCGAAATTGGACTCCCTCCTTCCTGAACAATTGACCCTCGATATTGAACTCCCTCCTTCCTGAACAACTGACCCTCGATATTGGACTCCCCAAACAATTGACCCTCGATATTGGACCCCCCCCAAACAATTGACCCTCGATATTGGACCCCCCCTCCCTCCTGATGAATTGACCTTCGATATTTGACCCCCCCCTTCCTCCTGAACAATTGACCCTCGATATTGGAACCCCCAAATAATTGACCCACGATATTGGACCCTCCCCGCCACACCCCTGCAGCCCAAACCCCGAGCAACCGTCGGCACCTCGGGACCCCGGTACTCACAGATACAGGCCGCAGCTATGAGGCGAGCGGCTAGGTAGGGCTGTTCGCAGGTGGGGAAGATGGGTTGCACCATGTAGTTGGCGAAGGTAATGGCGATGATGGCCTGGCTGGTGGGCTCGATGATCAGCAGCGACGTCCAGAGGCGTATAAACGCCACAAAGCCCCCGAAGGCCTCCAGGATGTAGGCGTAGCTGGCCCCCGACTTGGTGATGGTGGTGCCCAGCTCGGCGTAGCACAGGGCCCCGAAGATGGAGAAGAGGCCGCCCACGGCCCACACCACCAGCGAGAGGCCATAGGAGGCGCTGTACATCAGCACCCCCTTGGGCGAGACGAAGATGCCGGAGCCGATCATGTTGCCCACGATCAGGCAGACCCCGTTCAGCAGCGAGATCTCCTTCTTCAGCTGCATCGCCTCCGCCGGGGCCGAGGGCTGGGCGTCGGCCGGGGGCGCCGCCTCCTTCTCGGGCACGGTGGCATACTTGGCACAGATATCGGACATGGCAGCCGCTTCCCCTGTTCAGGAGCGCGTCCTCATAGCCAGGTGGACCGGGAGAAGTGATGCTGCGACCTCAAAGCAAAATCTGAGTGGGATAGAGAAGGAAAATGGTTAGTTTAATGTCACCAGTCGGACAATTCCTGAACTAAGAGACTATATATTCCCTGTTTGTTGTTAGAAATAGACTCTGTTTGTTGTTAGAAATAGACTCTGTTTGTTGTTAGAAATAGACTCTGTTTGTTGTTAGAAATAGCTTCCGTTTGTTGTCAAAAATAGACTCTGTTGTTAGGAATACACACCGTTTGTTGTTAGAACTAGAAAGTTGTTGTCAGATATAGATTCTGCTTGTTGTTAGAAATAGACTCCATTCGTCATTAGAAATAGACTCTGTTTATTGTTAGAAATAGATTCCGTTTGCTGTCAGGAATGGACTCTGTTATTAGGAATACACCCCGTTTGTTGTTAGAACTGGAATGTTGTTGTCAGAAATAGACTCTGCTTGTTGTTAGAAATAGACTCCATTTGTCATTAGAAATAGACTCTGTTTATTGTTAGAAATAGATTCCGTTTGCCATCAGGAATGGACTCTGTTGTTAGGAATACACCCCGTTTGTTGTTAGAACTAGAATGTTGTTGTCAGATATAGACTCTGCTTGTTGTTAGAAATAGACTCCATTTGTCGTTAGAAACAGACTGTTGTCAGAAATAGACTCAGGTTTTTTTTTTAATCAGTGGGAGTTTTTTTTTGTTTAAAATAGTGAGGTCATCAATAGACACATAACTTTATTTTATGTCAGAATGTCTCCTGAGGTTTGCCCATGGTGGATATTAGGTGAGTTGGTATGGATGAGGTGAAGGCAAAGGGTAGTGGGCATGGGTTGGCATGTGTGGGCACTAAGTGGGGATGGGAATGAGTGGGGCCATGGGGGTATGAGGGGCCATAGCTGGTAGTTGGGTGGGGGGGGACATGAGATGGCATAGGAGGTGTGGCACACATGGGGAGGGTGGGTAGGGTGCATGAGGTGGCACGGGTTGGCATGGATAGGTCAAGGGGAGCGTGTGGGGGGTTGTGAGGGCGGTGAGGGGCAGACTTTCTTTAATGCTGTAAGTAGGCTCTGTTTGTTGTCAGGGTCGAACCTGGCCCAGGTTTTTAACTCCCGGGTCCAGAATTTCCAGCCCTGTGATAAATGGCTGCCTGCAGTTCCGATTTTCGTTCCCAAGGGTTCAGGATGGATTAGAAGTGGGGACCGCCATCCCCTGATGAGCGCAAGGCTGCAGGGCGCAGAGGTGGGCTGGGTGAAGGCCTGCCTCTGTGCTCTGGCGCCTCGATGAACTTAATACAAAGGTGAATACAACAAAAAAAAAACAGCCCTCTGGCCCTCACACACCCTCCCCTTGCCCCATCCATGCCAACCCATACCTCCTCATGCGCCCCACGCACCCCTCCCCATATGCGCCACACCTCCGATGCCATCTCACGTCCCCCGGCTATGGTCCCTCATATCCCCCATGGCCCCACTCATCCCCATACTCACTTAGTGCCAACTCATGCCAACCCATGCCCACTACCCTTTGCCCTTTATCTCATTCAAGCCAACTCACTTAATATCCACCATGGGCAAACCTCAGCAGCTATGCTGATGTAAAAACAAGTTATCTGTCTATTGATGATCTCAGTATTTTAAACAAAAAAAATGCTCTTATTGATTAAAAAAAAGCATTCATTATATAGAAGTTCCTTCAGCTAATCACTTAGGAAAACAAACATTTCTACTGTATAACCACTTGGAGCTGTGTCAATCAAACTGCTCACTTAACGGGCACCCCACTGTGATAATGTTAGGTTGTAAAATCAGTAATTGCAGCACAAGTCTTCTAATGATAACCCTCAGGCTTACATCAACAGACAGAACAAAATATTAAGCACTGACTTTTTTAAACCCTAGACTTTCTTTAAAATTTAACACCCAGCAGAGTTAAATCAGTTGACGGATATGACTGCTCTTTGACAGCTTAAGGCTTCTTTGACAGTTCTTTGACAGCTTGACAGTTCTTTGTCAATTCTTTGATGGCTTTGACGGCTCCAATGAGTTTATGCACTTTGTTCTTACGCAGAATCAAGTTTACATTTATCAATCGCAAAGGGTGCCTTACTTCTTACAAAGGGTAACTTACCTCTCCCAAAGGGTGTTGTACCTACACCAAAGGGTACCTTACCTCTCCCAAGGTGTACCTTACCTTACCTCACCTAAAGGGTGCCTTACCTCTCTTAAAGATGTCCTGGACTATATGCAAAGGGGTACTGCACCTCTCCAAAGGGGTGCACTGGCTATCCAAATCCACCAAGTTCGGACCAGCTCTTACCTCAAATTTGCACATCTTGGGTTTCATACTCCTGGCCTACCAAAATCCCACTTCAGCTGACGATTCAAATGTCCAGCTGACTCTGTAAAACATGCATGCATGAACTCCGGCCTGACTCCAGTCCCGCCCCCGTGAAAGTAGGAAATGCCGTGTTTGGGGGCGGTCTTGAGATTTTGGGGCCTTTCTGCTATTTTTGCCGTGATGGAGAGCCTCTCTGATATGGTGAAAATTTGGGCCTCTGTTTGTCAGAAATAGACTCTGTTTGTTGTCAGAAATAGACTTTTACTGCCAGAAATAGACCTGTCGAATATAGGCTCTGTTTCTTGTCAGAAATAGACTTTGTTGTTGGAAATAGACTCTGTGGTTAGAAATAGACATTTTGAAATATATTCTGTTTGTTGTCAGAAATAGATTCTGTTTGTTGTTAGAAATGGACTCTGTTTGTTGTCAGAAATAGACTTTTACTGCCAGAAATAGTCCTGTCGAAGATAGGCTATGTTTCTTGTCAGAAATAGACTTTGTTGTTGGAAATAGATTCTGTGGTTAGAAATAGACAGTTAGAAATAGATTCTGTTTGTTGTCAGAAATAGATTCTGTTTGTTGTTGGAAATAGACTTTGTTTTGTGTCAGAAATAGACTTTTACTGCCAGAAATAGACCTGTCGAATATAGGCTCTGTTTCTTGTCAGAAACAGACTCTGTTGTCAGATATAGGCTTGGATTGTTGTGAGAAATAGATTGATACTTTAGCTTGTAAGGAAATTAACTGGTTCGCTGGAACAGTGGTGGCAATAATAAAAAGGCTATAGAAATCCTGGAGAAGGTTTTCAGGGTGATACAAGAGCCATGAGGGTTCAAGTATCAGTGAAGACTGAACAGGCTGGGGTTCTTTCCTCTAGAAAAGAGAAGGCCGAGGTGTTTTTTAAACTTATGAGGCAGTTTGATAGGTTGACTTACTGAATGTGTTTCTACATGTCTGGTGACACCAGAACCAGGGGGCCATCAATACAAGACAGTCGCTCATGAATCCAGTCAGGAATTCAGGAGAAATGTCTTTACCTGGAGAGCGGGGAGAATGTGAAACTCGCTACCACCGGCAGTAGACTGAGGGGAACGGTATCGAGGTATTTAAGGGGGGAGCTGCATAAACATGTGAGGGAGAAAGGAATAGAGAGATATGGTGACAGGGTGAGATGAAGAGGAGGGATGGGAGGAGGCTGTGTGGAGCAGAAACACCTGCATCGATCAGATGGGCCGAATGGCCCATGTCTGTGGTGGTCGATACTATGCAAATCTATGGAGGGGAAAATTATTGAGTCAGAGAATAGTTGCAGCACAGATGGAGGCCATTCTGCCCCTTGGGTCTGTGCTGGTCCTCTGCAGGATTAATTCCTCCTTTTCAGAATATTTTCTAAAAGCGATCATACAGCTCAGAAGGAGGCCCTTCAGCCCATCATGCCCGTGCTATCTCTTTGAGAGCTACACATTTAGTCCCGACAGCCTCTGCCCCAAACTCCTCCGCTCCTTCCCCAAAAGATGTGCATTTATTTATTTACACCTTCAAGTATTTATCCAATTCCCCCTTTTCAATGTTCTTATTGAATCTGCTTCCACTGCCTTAAGAGGCAGAGCCTCCCACATCACAACAACTCGCTGGGTTAGAAGCTGTCTCTTCAGTCCTCCACCTCCCCGGCACCCTGGGTGACGAAGGAGCGGAGGGGGATTCGGAGAGGGGGGTTTCGGGGAGGGGGACTCGGGGAGGGGGATTCGGGGGGGATTCAGGGAGGGGGTTCGGGGAGTGGGATTCGGGGAGGGAGATTCGGGGAGGGGGATTCGGGGAGGGGGATTTGGGGAGGGGGGGATTCGGGGAGAGGGATTCGGGGAGAGGGATTCGGGGAGAGGGATTCGGGGAGTGGGATTCGGGGAGTGGGATTCGGGGAGGGGGATTCGGGGAGGGGGATTCGGGGAGGGGGATTCGGGGAGGGGGATTCGGGGAGGGGAACTTGGGGAGGGAGATTCGGGGAGGGAGATTCGGGGAGGGGGATTCGGGGGGGGATTCGGGGAGGGGGACTCGGGGAGGGGAATTCAGGGAGGGGAACTTGGGGAGGGAGATTCGGGGAGGGGGATTCGGGGGGGATTCGGAGAGGGGGACTCGGGGAGGGGGATTCGTGGAGGGTGATTCGGGGAGGGGGATTCGGGGGGGGATTCGGGGAGGGATTCGGGGAGGGGGATTCGGGGAGGGGGATTCGGGGAGGGGGATTCGGGGAGGGGAATTGAGGAGGGGGATTCGGAGAGGGGAGAAAGGCAGGAAGAAATTTAGGGTGGGATTTGGGGAGGAGAGTGGAAGGGAGGGGGGAGTCAGTGAGGAGGGATGTGGGGAGGGTGAGTCAAGGAGGTGGGACAAAGGGGTAGTCGAAGAGGAGGTGTTTTGGGAGGGGGATTTGTGGATTGGGTGGGCGAAGGGGCATTTGGGGAAGAGGGTACGAGGAGGGGGGATATGGGGAGCAGGATTTGGAGAGGGAGATTCGGGGAGGGGGACTGGAAGAGGGGTACTCAGGCAGGGATATTTGAGCAGGGGCACTTGGGGAGGGGGATTCAGGGCGGGTGTATTCAGAGAGGGGTATTCGGGGAGGGTGATTTGGGGTGGGCGATTCGGGGAGGGGAAATCTGGGGAGCAGGGAGGAGGGGAGGGGGACAGCAGGCATCCGGGGGGGAAATAGAAGGGATAGGGACAGAAGAGATGGGGGCCGGATAGACCATTCGGCCCATCGAGCCTGCTGCACCATTCAATCAGATCATGGCTGATCTGGAGCTTCAACCCCACCTTCCCACCATAACCCTGAAATCCCTGAGGCCAGAAATCTGTCCATCCCGGCTTTAAATGTGTTCGACAATGGAGCATCGACTGGAGGTGGAGAATTCCACTGATTCACAACCCTCCGAGTGAAGGCATATCTCCTCCTCTCGGTCCTAACCGATCGGCCCCTCATCCTGAGTCTGTGCCCCCGCGTTGTGGATTCCCCAGCCAGGGGGGATACGATCTCTGTGTGTGTGTGTGTATGTGTCCACCCCCTATCGAGCCCCTTCAGAATGACGCAGCTCTCGCTCCTCTAAACTGCAGAGAATATAAACCCAATTTACTCAGTCTCTCATCCTAGAACAACCCCCCCTCATCCCAGGGCCCAGCCTAGTTGGACCGTTTCCAACACAAGTACATCCTTACTAAAATGTGGAGGCCAGAACTGCGCAGTGTATTCCAGATGTGCACACAGCCAACACCCTGTACAAGCAGAGCAAGGCTCCCTCGTTCCTGTCCTCCAATCTCCTTGCATTTGGCCTTCCTAACTCCTTGATGATTGTCTGTGTGCCCCTTACCCACGCACCCAAGTCTCTCTGAACATTGCCACGGGCAAGCTTTGCAACTTTTTTTAAAAAAAACCCTCTGGTTTTTCTGCTCTTACGACCAGACTTTCCGCTTCCCCGCATTTCCCTCTGCCTGTCACTCTGCTGCCCGCTCACTTGACCCGAGTCTCCATCTCGTTGCAGCTTCTCTCTGCGCCCTCCCCCCGCGATTTAAGCTCCCTGCCTAGCTTGGCATCCTCAACAAACGTAGCTACTTTCAACACACCACCCTCCCCTCTTGCCCACAAGTCCGTCCTTGGCCTGCTGCATTGTTCCAGTGAAGCTCAACGCAAACTGGAGGAACAGCACCTCATCTTCCGACCAGGCACTTTACAGCCTTCCGGACTGAATATTGAATTCAACAACTTTAGATCTTGAACTCCCTCCTCCATCCCCACTCCCTTTCCAAGATTCCCCCCCGCTTTTTCCAATAATTTATTATATTTTTTTTACAACTATTTTATTCTCTTCTCTCCTATTTTTAAATCTATTTCGATCTATTGATTTATCTCCACCTTTTAGTCCATTTCGATCCCTTCCCCCCACCCCACCCCCCCACTAGGGCCATCTGCCACTAGCTTGCTACCCTTAATGTCCCCATTAGCACATTCCTTTAGGTAATATCACCACCGTCAACACCCCCTTTGTCCTTTTGTCTGTGACATCTTTGGCAATCTCTCCTTTGCCTCCACCTATCACTGGCCCCACTATCCAGCTCTACCTGTCCCAACCCCCCCTCTACCAGCTTATATTTCACCCTGTTTCTCTATTTCCTTAGTTCTGATAAAGGGTCATGCGGACTCGAAACGTTAACTGTGCCCTTCTCCGCAGATGCTGTCAGACCCACTGAGTTTTTCCAGGTATTTTTGTTTTTGTTCTAGATACGTTACCCTCCCGTCTCTCCGATAAGCCATTAACATAGGTTGATTTGGGTGGGGTGGGGCGGAGGGGAGGCCTATGCTTTCCCTGTGGGGCCTGGGGCTAAATTAAACACTTGCCTGAGGTCCCTCCCCCCCAACCTCTGACCCTCTGCTCCTGCGGATCGGCCCCTGTAGAAAGGTCAAGGGCAGGATCCTCCCGATCGTGTATATACGTCAGAGAGCAGCCTAGCTCCGCCCTGTGACCTCAGCACCCCCCCTCCCCCACCTCTGACTCGATGCCGTCACTACCCCTTCCCCCCCCTCACCCGGCCCCCCCCTGGACCCCTCCAGCCGCCAGAGTCAGCGAATCTCCGTCCGTCTGCCCGGATCCCCAGACACAATTGCGGAGGGTGAGGGGGTGAAGGTTCGGGGGTGAGGGGTCGCTTCAGGGTGCGCAGCGGGGAGGGAACTTTTAACGGCCCCACCCTCCGCTGCTCTCTCACTCTCTGTCTGTCTCTGTCCCTCATTCTCTCTCTCTCTCACATTCGCTCTCTCTCTCACATTCCCTCTCTCTCTCACATTCCCTCTCTCTCTCTCACATTCCCTCTCTCTCTCTCACATTCCCTCTCTCTCTCACATTCCCTCTCTCTCTCACATTCCCTCTCTCTCTCACATTCCCTCTCTCTCTCTCACATTCCCTCTCGCTCTCTCACATTCGCTTTCTCTCACATTCCCTCTCTTTCACATTCCCTCTCTCTCTCTCACATTCGCTCTCTCTCTCATATTCGCTCTCTCTCACATTCGCGCTCTCTCTCTCTCACATTCACTTTCTCTCACATTTCCTCTCTCTCTCACATTCCCTCTCACTCACATTCCCTCTCTCACTCACAATCGCTTTCTCTCACATTCCCTCTCTCTCACATTCCCTCTCTCTCACATTCGCTCTCTCTCACATTCGCTCTCTCTCACATTCGCTCTCTCTCTCTCTCTCACATTCCCTCTCTCTCTCACATTCCCTCTCTCTCTCACATTTCCTCTCTCTCTCACATTTCCTCTCTCTCTCACATTCGCTTTCTCTCACATTCCCTCTCTCTTACATTCCCTCTCTCTCTCTCATTCCCTCTCTCTCTCACATTTCCTCTCTCTCTCACATTTCCTCTCTCTCTCACATTTCCTCTCTCTCTCTCACTTCCCCTCTCTCTCTCACATTCGCTCTCTCTCTCTCACATTTCTTCTCTCTCACATTTGCTTTCTCTCACATTCCCTCTCACTCTCTCACATTCCCTCTCACTCTCTCACATTCCCTCTCACTCTCTCACATTCCCTCTCTCTCTCTCACACACAACCTCTCTCTCTCTCACACACAGCCTCTCTCTCTGTCTCTCTCTCAGCCTCTCTCTCACAGCCTCCCTCTCTCTCTCTGTCTCTCTCTCACAGCCTCTCCCTCTCTCTCACAGCCTCTCTCTCACAGCCTCTCTCTCGCTCTCTCTTTCTCTCAGCCTCTCTCTCTCTCTCAGCTTCTCTCTCTCACACAGTCTCTCTCTCACAGCCTCTCTCTCTCTCTTTCAGCCTCTTTCTCTCTCTCACACAGCCTCTCTCACAGCCTCTCTCTCTCAGCCTCTCTCACTCTCACACACAGCCTCTCTCTCTGTCTCTCTCTCAGCCTCTCTCTCTCTCTCACACACAGCCTCTCTCTCTGTCTCTCTCATCCTCTCTCTCTCAGCCTCTTTCTCTCTCTCACACACAACCTCTCTCTCTCACACAGCCTCTCCCTCTCTCTCACAGCCTCTCTCTCTCACAGCCTCTCTCTCTCTCACAGCCTCTCTCTCTCTCACAGCCTCTCTCTCTCTCACAGCCTCTCTCTCTCTCACAGCCTCTCTCTCTCTCACAGCCTCTCTCTCTCTCACAGCCTCTCTCTCTCTCACACAGCCTCTCTCTCTCTCACACAGCCTCTCTCTCTCTCTCAGTCTCTCTCTCACAGCCTCTCTCCCTCTCTCACAGCCTCTCCCTCTCTCTCTCAGCCTCTCTCTCTCTCTCTCACACACACAGCCTCTCTCTCTGTCTCTCTCTGAGCCTCTATCTCACAGCCTCTCTCTCTCTCTGTCTCTCTCACAGCCTCTCCTGCTCTCTCTCACAGCCTCTCCCTCTCTCTCACAGCCTCTCTCTCTCTCTCACAGCCTCTCTCTCACAGCCTCTCCCGCTCTCTTTCACAGCCTCTCCCTCTCTCTCACAGCCTCTCTCTCTCTCTCTCAGCCTCTCTCTCTCTCTCTCAGCCTCTCGCTCTCTCTCTCAGCCTCTCGCTCTCTCTCAGCCTCTCGCTCTCTCTCAGCCTCTCGCTCTCTCTCAGCCTCTCGCTCTCTCTCAGCCTCTCGCTCTCTCTCAGCCTCTCGCTCTCTCTCAGCCTCTCGCTCTCTCTCAGCCTCTTTCTCTCTCACAGCCTCTCTCTCTCTCTCACAGCCTCTCTCTCTCACAGCCTCTCCCTCTCTCACAGCCTCTCCCTCTCTCTCACAGCCTCTCTCCCTCTCTCTCACAGCCTCTTTCTCTCTCTCAGCCTCTCTCTCTCTCACAGCCTCTCTCTCTCTCTCACAGCCTCTCTCTCTCTCTCTCACAGCCTCTCTCTCTCTCTCTCACAGCCTCTCTCTCTCTCACAGCCTCTCTCTCTCTCTCTCTCAGCCTCTCTCTCTCTCTCTCTCAGCCTCTCTCTCTCTCTCTCTCAGCCTCTCTCTCTCTCTCTCTCTCAGCCTCTCTCTCTCTCTCTCTCAGCCTCTCTCTCTCTCTCTCTCAGCCTCTCTCTCTCTCTCTCACACATCCTGCCCCTATAAGTCCTTTTCGTCTGCCACTGTTCCTGGCTTTTCACTATTTAGAAAGACCCTTGTTTTAAAGTGGATGATCTCACATTTGTTAATTCAGAGAGACCCATTTGTCAGAGTCTTGCCTATTTGCTAAATGTATGAATATCTTAGAATGCTTATGCTTCTGTCCACATTTTGAGTTATTGGCAAAATTGCTTAAGTGGCTTTCAATCTCTGTCTCTCTCTGGATTCCTCTCTCCCCTACTCCCCACATCCCACCCCCATCTGTCTCTCTCATGTTCTCCCCTCTGTCCACTCCGCATCTCCTCTCCCTCTATCCCTGCCTTCTCTCCCTCTGTCCCTACCTTCTCTTCCTCTCTCCCTGCCTTCTCTCCCTCTGTCCCTACCTTCTCTCTCTGCCCCTGCCTTCTCTCTCTCTCTGCCCCTGCCTTCTCTCTCTCTCTGCCCCTGCCTTCACTCTCTCTCTGCCCCTGCCTTCTCTCTCTCTCTGCCCCTGTCTTCTCTCTCTCTCTCTGCCCCTGCCTTCTCTCTCTCTCTGCCCCTGCCTTCTCTCTCTCTCTGCCCCTGCCTTCTCTCTCTCTCTGCCCCTGCCTTCTCTCTCTCTCTGCCCCTGCCTTCTCTCTCTCTCTGTCCCTGCCTTCTCTCTCTCTCTGCCCCTGCCTTCTCTCTCTCTCTCTCTGCCCCTGCCTTCTCTCTCTCTCTGCCCCTGCCTTCTCTCTCTCTCTCTGCCCCTGCCTTCTCTCTCTCTCTGTCCCTGCCTTCACTCTCTCTCTGCCCCTGCCTTCCCTCTCTCTCTCTCCCTGCCTTCTCTCTCTCTCTGCCCCTGCCTTCCCTCTCTCTCTGTCCCTGCCTTCTCTCTCTCTCTGCCCCTGCCTTCCCGCTCTCTCTGCTCCTGCCTTCTCTCTCTCTCTGCCCCTGCCGTCCCTCTCTCTCTGCCCCTGCCTTCTCTCTCTCTCTGCCCCTGCCTTCTCTCTCTCTCTGCCCCTGCCTTCTCTCTCTCTCTGCCCCTGCCTTCTCTCTCTCTCTGCCCCTGCCTTCCCTCTCTCTCTGTCCCTGCCTTCTCTCTCTGTCCCTGCCTTCTCTCTCTCTCTGCCCCTGCCTTCCCTCTCTCTCTGCCCCTGCCTTCCCTCTCTCTCTGCCCCTGCCTTCTCTCTCTCTCTGCCCCTGCCTTCTCTCTCTCTCTGCCCCTGCCTTCTCTCTCTGTCCCTGCCTTCCCTCTCTCTCTGCCCCTGCCTTCCCTCTCTCTCTGCCCCTGCCTTCCCTCTCTCTCTGCCCCTGCCTTCCCTCTCTCTCTGTCCCTGCCTTCCCTCTCTCTCTGTCCCTGCCTTCCCTCTCTCTCTGTCCCTGCCTTCTCTCTCTCTTTGCCCCTGCCTTCCCTCTCTCTCTGCCCCTGCCTTCTCTCACTCTCTCTGCCCCTGCCTTCCCTCTCTCTCTGTCCCTGCCTTCTCTCTCTCTCTGCCCCTGCCTTCTCTCTCTCTGTCCCTGCCTTCTCTCTCTCTCTGTCCCTGCCTTCTCTCTCGCTCTGCCCCTGCCTTCCATCTCTCTGTGTCCCTGCCTTCTCTCTCTCTCTGTCCCTGCCTTCCCTCTCTCTCTGCCCCTGCCTTCTCTCTCTCTCTGCCCCTGCCTTCCCTCTCTCTCTGCCCCTGCCTTCTCTCTCTCTCTCTCTCTGCCTTCCCTCTCTCTCTGTCCCAGCCTTCTCTCTCTCTCTGCCCCTGCCTTCTCTCTCTCTCTGCCCCTGCCTTCCCTCTCTCTCTGCCCCTGCCTTCTCTCTCTCTCTGTCCCTGCCTTCTCTCTCTCTCTCTCTCTGCCTTCCCACTCTCTCTGTCCCAGCCTTCTCTCTCTCTCTGCCCCTGCCTTCCCTCTCTCTCTGCCCCTGCCTTCTCTCTCTCTCTGCCCTCTCTCTCTCCCTGCCTTCCCTCTCTCTCTGCCTTCTCTCTCTCTCTCTCTCTGCCTTCCCTCTCTCTGCACCTGCCTTCTCTCTCTCTCTCTGCCCCTGCCTTCTCTCTCTCTCTGCCCCTGCCTTCTCTCTCTCTCTGCCCCTGCCTTCTCTCTCTCTCTGCCCCTGCCTTCTCTCTCTCTCTGCCCCTGCCTTCCCTCTCTCTCTGCCCCTGCCTTCTCTCTCTCTCTCTCTCTCTGCCTTCCCTCTCTCTGTCCCTGCCTTCTCTCTCTCTCTGCCCCTGCCTTCTCTCTCTCTCTGCCCCTGCCTTCTCTCTCTCTCTCTGCCCCTGCCTTCTCTCTCTCTCTGCCCCTGCCGTCCCTCTCTCTCTGCCCCTGCCTTCTCTCTCTCTCTGCCCCTGCCTTCTCTCTCTCTCTGCCCCTGCCTTCCCTCTCTCTCTGCCCCTGCCTTCTCTCTCTGTCCCTGCCTTCTCTCTCTCTCTGCCCCTGCCTTCCCTCTCTCTCTGCCCCTGCCTTCCCTCTCTCTCTGCCCCTGCCTTCTCTCTCTCTCTGCCCCTGCCTTCTCTCTCTCTCTGCCCCTGCCTTCTCTCTCTCTCTGCCCCTGCCTTCTCTCTCAATCTCTCTCTGCCTTCCCTCTCTCTGCCCCTGCCTTCTCTCTCTCTCTGCCCCTGCCTTCTCTCTCAATCTCTCTCTGCCTTCCCTCTCTCTGTCCCTGCCTTCTCTCTCTCTCTGTCCCTGCCTTCTCTCTCTCTCTGCCCCTGCCTTCTCTCTCTCTCTGCCCCTGCCTTCTCTCTCTCTCTGCCCCTGCCTTCCCTCTCTCTCTGTCCCTGCCTTCCCTCTCTCTCTGTCCCTGTCTTATCTCTCTCTTTGCCCCTGCCTTCCCTCTCTCTCTGTCCCTGCCTTCCCTCTCTCTCTGTCCCTGCCTTCTCTCTCTCTTTGCCCCTGCCTTCCCTCTCTCTCTGCCCCTGCCTTCTCTCACTCTCTCTGCCCCTGCCTTCCCTCTCTCTCTGTCCCTGCCTTCTCTCTCTCTCTGCCCCTGCCTTCTCTCTCTCTGTCCCTGCCTTCTCTCTCTCTCTGTCCCTGCCTTCTCTCTCTCTCTGTCCCTGCCTTCTCTCTCTCTCTGTCCCTGCCTTCTCTCTCTCTCTGTCCCTGCCTTCTCTCTCTCTGTCCCTGCCTTCTCTCTCTCTGTCCCTGCCTTCTCTCTCTCTGCCCCTGCCTTCTCTCTCTCTCTGCCCCTGCCTTCTCTCTCTCTGCCCCTGCCTTCCCTCTCTCTCTGCCCCTGCCTTCCCTCTCTCCCTGTCCCTGCCTTCTCTCTCTCTCTGCCCCTGCCTTCTCTCTCTCTCTGCCCCTGCCTTCTCTCTCTCTCTGCCCCTGCCGTCCCTCTCTCTCTGCCCCTGCCTTCTCTCTCTCTCTGCCCCTGCCTTCTCTCTCTGTCCATGCCTTCTCTCTCTCTCTGCCCCTGCCTTCCCTCTCTCTCTGCCCCTGCCTTCCCTCTCTCTCTGCCCCTGCCTTCCCTCTCTCTCTGCCCCTGCCTTCTCTCTCTCTCTGCCCCTGCCTTCTCTCTCTCTCTGCCCCTGCCGTCCCTCTCTCTCTGCCCCTGCCTTCTCTCTCTCTCTGCCCCTGCTTCCCTCTCTCTCTGCCCCTGCCTTCTCTCTCTCTCTCTCTCTGCCTTCCCTCTCTCTCTGTCCCAGCCTTCTCTCTCTCTCTGCCCCTGCCTTCTCTCTCTCTCTGCCCCTGCCTTCCCTCTCTCTCTGCCCCTGCCTTCTCTCTCTCTCTGTCCCTGCCTTCTCTCTCTCTCTCTCTCTGCCTTCCCTCTCTCTCTGTCCCAGCCTTCTCTCTCTCTCTGCCCCTGCCTTCCCTCTCTCTCTGCCCCTGCCTTCTCTCTCTCTCTGCCCTCTCTCTCTCCCTGCCTTCCCTCTCTCTCTGCCTTCTCTCTCTCTCTCTCTCTGCCTTCCCTCTCTCTGCCCCTGCCTTCTCTCTCTCTCTCTGCCCCTGCCTTCTCTCTCTCTCTCTGCCCCTGCCTTCTCTCTCTCTCTGCCCCTGCCTTCTCTCTCTCTCTGCCCCTGCCTTCTCTCTCTCTCTGCCCCTGCCTTCTCTCTCTCTCTCTGCCCCTGCCTTCTCTCTCTCTCTGCCCCTGCCTTCCCTCTCTCTCTGCCCCTGCCTTCTCTCTCTCTCTCTCTCTGCCTTCCCTCTCTCTGTCCCTGCCTTCTCTCTCTCTCTGCCCCTGCCTTCTCTCTCTCTCTGCCCCTGCCTTCTCTCTCTCTCTCTGCCCCTGCCTTCTCTCTCTCTCTGCCCCTGCCTTCTCTCTCTCTCTGCCCCTGCCGTCCCTCTCTCTCTGCCCCTGCCTTCTCTCTCTCTCTGCCCCTGCCTTCCCTCTCTCTCTGTCCCTGCCTTCTCTCTCTGTCCCTGCCTTCTCTCTCTCTCTGCCCCTGCCTTCTCTCTCTGCCCCTGCCTTCCCTCTCTCTCTGCCCCTGCCTTCCCTCTCTCTCTGCCCCTGCCTTCTCTCTCTCTCTGCCCCTGCCTTCTCTCTCTCTCTGCCCCTGCCTTCTCTCTCTCTCTGCCCCTGCCTTCTCTCTCTCTCTGCCCGTGCCTTCTCTCTCTCTCTCTCTCTGCCTTCCCTCTCTCTGTCCCTGCCTTCTCTCTCTCTCTGTCCCAGCCTTCTCTCTCTCTCTCTCTGCCTTCCCTCTCTCTGTCCCTGCCTTCTCTCTCTCTCTGCCCCTGCCTTCTCTCTCTCTCTGCCCCTGCCTTCTCTCTCTCTCTCTGCCCCTGCCTTCTCTCTCTCTCTGCCCCTGCCTTCCCTCTCTCTCTGCCCCTGCCTTCTCTCTCTCTCTCTCTCTCTGCCTTCCCTCTCTCTGTCCCTGCCTTCTCTCTCTCTCTGCCCCTGCCTTCTCTCTCTCTCTGCCCCTGCCTTCTCTCTCTCTCTCTGCCCCTGCCTTCTCTCTCTCTCTGCCCCTGCCTTCTCTCTCTCTCTGCCCCTGCCTTCTCTCTCTCTCTGCCCCTGCCGTCCCTCTCTCTCTGCCCCTGCCTTCTCTCTCTCTCTGCCCCTGCCTTCCCTCTCTCTCTGTCCCTGCCTTCTCTCTCTGTCCCTGCCTTCTCTCTCTCTCTGCCCCTGCCTTCTCTCTCTGCCCCTGCCTTCCCTCTCTCTCTGCCCCTGCCTTCCCTCTCTCTCTGCCCCTGCCTTCTCTCTCTCTCTGCCCCTGCCTTCTCTCTCTCTCTGCCCCTGCCTTCTCTCTCTCTCTGCCCCTGCCTTCTCTCTCTCTCTGCCCCTGCCTTCTCTCTCTCTCTGCCCGTGCCTTCTCTCTCTCTCTCTCTCTGCCTTCCCTCTCTCTGTCCCTGCCTTCTCTCTCTCTCTGTCCCAGCCTTCTCTCTCTCTCTCTCTGCCTTCCCTCTCTCTGTCCCTGCCTTCTCTCTCTCTCTGCCCCTGCCTTCTCTCTCTCTCTGCCCCTGCCTTCTCTCTCTCTCTGCCCCTGCCTTCTCTCTCTCTCTGCCCCTGCCTTCTCTCTCTCTCTGCCCCTGCCTTCCCTCTCTCTCTGTCCCTGCCTTCCCTCTCTCTCTGCCCCTGCCTTCTCTCTCTCTCTGCCCCTGCCTTCCCTCTCTCTCTGCTCCTGCCTTCTCTCTCTCTCTCTCTCTGCCTTCCCTCTCTCTCTGTCCCAGCCTTCTCTCTCTCTCTGCCCCTGCCTTCTCTCTCTCTCTGCCCCTGCCTTCCCTCTCTCTCTGCCCCTGCCTTCTCTCTCTCTCTGTCCCTGCCTTCTCTCTCTCTCTGTCCCTGCCTTCTCTCTCTCTCTCTCTCTGCCTTCCCTCTCTCTCTGTCCCAGCCTTCTCTCTCTCTCTGCCCCTGCCTTCCCTCTCTCTCTGCCCCTGCCTTCTCTCTCTCTCTGCCCCTGCCTTCTCTCTCTCTCTGCCCTCTCTCTCTCCCTGCCTTCCCTCTCTCTCTGCCTTCTCTCTCTCTCTGCCTTCCCTCTCTCTCTCTCTCTCTGCCTTCCCTCTCTCTGCCCCTGCCTTCTCTCTCTCTCTCTGCCCCTGCCTTCTCTCTCTCTCTCTGCCCCTGCCTTCTCTCTCTCTCTGCCCCTGCCTTCTCTCTCTCTCTGCCCCTGCCTTCTCTCTCTCTCTGCCCCTGCCTTCTCTCTCTCTCTGCCCCTGCCTTCTCTCTCTCTCTCTGCCCCTGCCTTCTCTCTCTCTCTGCCCCTGCCTTCCCTCTCTCCCTGCCCCTGCCTTCCCTCTCTCTCTGCCCCTGCCTTCCCTCTCTCTCTGCCCCTGCCTTCTCTCTCTCTCTGCCCCTGCCTTCTCTCCCTCCCTGTCCCTGCCTTCTCTCTCTCTCTGCCCCTGCCTTCTCTCTCTCTCTGTCCCTGCCTTCTCTCCCTCCCTGTCCCTGCCTTCTCTCCCTCCCTGTCCCTGCCTTCTCTCTCTCTCTGTCCCTGCCTTCCCTCTCTCTCTGTCCCTGCCTTCTCTCCCTCCCTGTCCCTGCCTTCCCTCTCTCTCTGCCCCTGCCTTCTCTCTCTGTCCCTGCCTTCTCTCTCTCTCTGTCCCTGCCTTCCCTCTCTCTCTGCCCCTGCCTTCTCTCTCTCTCTGCCCCTGCCTTCTCTCTCTCTCTGCCCCTGCCTTCTCTCTCTGTCCCTGCCTTCTCTCTCTCTCTGTCCCTGCCTTCTCTCCCTCCCTGTCCCTGCCTTCCCTCTCTCTCTGCCCCTGCCTTCTCTCTCTGTCCCTGCCTTCTCTCCCTCCCTGTCCCTGCCTTCTCTCTCTCTGTCCCTGCCATCCCTCTCTCTCTGCCCCTGCCTTCCCTCTCTCTCTGCCCCTGCCTTCCCTCTCTCTCTGTCCCTGCCATCCCTCTCTCTCTGCCCCTGCCTTCTCTCTCTCTCTGTCCCTTCCTTCCCTCTCTCTCTGCCCCTGCCATCCCTCTCTCTCTGTCCCTGCCTTCCCTCTCTCTCTGTCCCTGCCTTCCCTCTCTCTCTGCCCCTGCCTTCTCTCTTTCTCTCCCTGCCTTCTCTCTCTCGCTCCCTGCCTTCTCTCTCTCTCGCTCCCTGCCTTCTCTCTCTCTCTCTCTCCCTGCCTTCTCTCTCTCTCTCTCTCTCACGCTGCCCTCTCTCTCTCTCTCCCTCTCTCCTGCTGACAGCTGTTTTCATCGCCCTGGTATGAGGAAGTACAGATGTGAATAAAGACATAAACATGCTTTTTTCACTCTTGTTCTCTGAAAGGCAATGGGAGGGATTTGCACATGGTGTGCTTAAACTGCTGAAGCAAGGCACAATTTAGATAGGGACAGATTATCTCCAGTAACCGTCGGGGTCACAAAGGTCACTGGTATGAAGAGAGAGAGCAGTGAAACAGAAAGAGAGAGCAGTGAAAGAGAGAGAGAGAGAGAGAGCAGTGAAAGAGCGAGAGAGAGAGCAGTGAAAGAGAGAGCAGTGAAATAGAGAGAGAGATCAGTGAGAGAGCAGTGAAAGAGAGAGAGCAGTGAAAGAGAGAGAGAGCTGTGAAAGAGAGAGAGCTGTGAAAGAGAGAGCTATGAAAGAGAGAGAGCAGTGAAAGAGAGAGAGCAGTGAAAGAGAGAGAGAGCAGTGAAAGAGAGAGAGCGGTGAAAGAGAGAGAGCGGTGAAAGAGAGAGAGAGCAGTGAAAGAGAGAGCAGTGAAAGAGAGAGCTATGAAAGAGAGAGAGAGCAGTGAAAGAGAGAGAGAGCGCAGTGAAAGAGAGAGAGAGCAGTGAAAGAGAGAGAGCAGTGAAAGAGAGAGAGAGCAGTGAGAGAGTGAGAGCAGTGAAAGAGAGAGAGAGCAGTGAAAGAGAGAGCAGTGAAAGAGAGAGAGAGCAATGAAAGAGAGAGAGAGCAATGAAAGAGAGAGAGCAGTGAAAGAGAGAGTGCAGTGAAAGAGAGAGAGAAAGCAGTGAAAGAGAGAGCAGTGAAAGAGAGAGAGAGCAGTGAAAGAGAGAGTGAGAGCAGTGAAAGAGAGAGCAGTGAAAGAGAGAGAGCAGTGAAAGAGAGAGAGAGCAATGAAAGGGAGAGAGAGCAATGAAAGGGAGAGCAGTGAAAGAGAGAGAACAGTGAAAGAGAGAGCAGTGAAAGAGAACAGTGAAAGAGAGAACAGTGAAAGAGAGAGAGAGGGAAAGAGAGAGAGCAGTGAAAGAGAGAGAGAGCAGTGAGAGAGAGAGAACAATGAAAGAAAGAGCAGTGAGAGAGAGAGAGCAATGAAAGAGAGAGAGCAATGAAAGAGAGCAGTGAAAGAGTGAGAGCAGTGAAAGAGAGAGAGCAGTGAAAGAGAGAGAGCAGTGAAAGAGAGAGAGCTGTGAAAGAGGGAGCAGTGAAAGAGGGAGCAGTGAAAGAGAGAACAGTGAAAGAGAGAGAGGGGGAAAGAGGGAGAGCAGTGAAAGAGAGAGAGCAATGAAAGAAAGAGAGAGCAATGAAAGAGAGAGAGCAGTGAAAGAGTGAGAGCAGTGAAAGAGAGAAAGCAGTGAAAGAGAGAAAGCAGTGAAAGAGAGAAAGCAGTGAAAGAGAGAGAGAGCAGTGAAAGAGAGAACAGTGAGAGAGAGAGAGGGAAAGAGAGAGAGAGCAGTGAAAGAGAGAGAGCAGTGAGAGAGCAGTGAAAGAGTGAGAGAGCAGTGAAAGAGAAAGAGAGAGAGAACAGTGAGAGAGAGGGAGAGAGCAGTGAAAGAGAGAGAGAGCAGTGAAATAGAGAGAGCAGTGAAAGAGAGAGAAAGAGCAGTGAAAGAGAGAGAGAGCAATGAATGAGAGAGAGCAGTGAAAGAGAGAGAGAGAGCAATGAAAGAGAGAGAGCAGTAAAAGTGAGAGAGAGAGCAGTAAAAGAGAGAGCAGTGAAAGAGCGAGAGAGCAATGAAAGAGAGAGAGAGCAGTGAAAGAGCGAGAGAGCAATGAAAGAGAGAGAGAGCAGTGAAAGAGAGAGAGCAGTGAGAGAGAGAGAGCAGTGAAAGAGAGAGAGCAGTGAAAGAGCAAGAGAGCAATGAAAGAGAGAGAGAGCAGTGAAAGAGTGAGAGAGCAATGAAAGACAGAGAGAGCAGTGAAAGAGAGAGAGAGAGCAGTGAAAGAGCAAGAGAGCAATGAAAGAGAGAGAGAGCAGTCCCCTCACCCTGAGGGAGAGCCGCACTGTCGGAGGGTCAGTGCTGAGGGAGAGCCGCACTGTCGGAGGGTCAGTGCTGAGGGAGAGCCGGACTATCGGAGGGTCAGTGCTGAGGGAGTGCCGCACTGTCGGAGGTTCAGTGCTGAGGGAGAGCCGCACTGTCGGAGGGTCAGTGCTGAGAGAGAGCCGCACTGTCAGAGGGTCAGTACTGAGGGAGCGCCGCACTGTCGGAGGTTCAGTGCTGAGGGAGAGCCGCACTGTCGGAGGGTCAGTGCTGAGGGAGAGCCGCACTGTCGGAGGGTCAGTGCTGAGGGAGAGCCGCACTGTCGGAGGGTCAGTGCTGAGGGAGAGCCGCACTGTCGGAGGGTCAGTACTGAGGGAGCGCCGCACTGTTGGAGGGTCTCTCCATCTTCATGTTAATTGACATACTTGTTTTCTATTCCATCAGCACTGACCCTCTGACAGTGCGGTGCTCCCTCAGTATTGACCCTTTGACAGTGCGGCTCTCCCTCAGCACTGACCCTCCGACAGTGCGGCTCTCCCTCAGCACTGACCCTCCGACAGTGCAGCTCTCCCTCAGCACTGACCCTCCAACAGTGCGGCTCTCCCTCAGCACTGACCCTCCGACAATGCGGCTCCCTCAGCGCTGACCCTCCGACAGTGCAGCTCTTCATCAGCACTGACCCTCCGACAGTGCGGCACTCCCTCAGCACTGACCCTCCGATAGTCCGGCTCTCCCTCAGCACTGACCCTCCGATAGTCCGGCTCTCCCACAGCACTGACCCTCCGACAGTGTGGCTCTCCCTCAGCACTGACCCTCCGACAATGCAGCTCCCTCAGCGCTGACCCTCCGACAGTGCAGCTCTTCATCAGCACTGACCCTCCGACAGTGCGGCTCTCCCGCAGCACTGACCCTCCGACAGTGCGGCTCTCTCTCAGCACTGACCCTCCGACAGTGCGGCTCTCCCTCAGCACTGACCCTCCGACAGTGCGGCTCTCCCTCAGCACTGACCCTCCGACAGTGCGGCTCTCCCTCAGCACTGACCCTCCGACATTGCGGCTCTCCCTCAGCACTGACCCTCCGACAGTGCGGCTCTCCCTCAGCACTGACCCTCCGACAGTGCGGCTCTCCCTCAGCACTGACCCTCCGACAGTGCGGCTCTCCCGCAGCACTGAGACCGAATTAGTGTGGCAACATAGACTACCGGACACAACTCCATGGGGTGGCAGCACGAATCCAGCACGGACTTGGGATTCTGAGGTGAGAACACCTCATCTACTATCTGTCGCTTGGCAGCAAAGAATTCGAACAATGTCCAAAGGACAGACAGGTTGCCAAAATTTTTCACCCAGTACTCATGAGGACAAACAGAAGAACTTAGCCCATGGTTTGACGTGACTCTGCAATCGGGCATCACTTTTAAACGATCCTCACTGTGCTAATAGCTACACTAACAACCAATTTAAGGTAACTTGCTGAGTTCGAATGTGGCTCACTTACGCTTGCTCAAAAGCACTTACATTCATGGGCAGCGGCCAATCCTCTGCAAACAAAAGGAATATGTTCAAGCCTTTGGCCTTTAGTGAATTAGCCCAGAGCTTGGGGAGCCAATCGTTCCCCGTCGCTTTCTCCATGGCAACGCTTCGGCCAATCAGAGGTGACTTGCCAGCCAACCAGCACCTATTTCTCCTGCGGTATAAATAGTTGTGACCCTCTGAAATCTGGTATTCTTTCATTTGTCCTGATGGGGGGGGCAAGGCCGAGAAAGCTTCAGCAACGAGTCTCTCGGATCTCCTTGACGTGTTTTCCAGTCCTGTTGTGGAAGTGAATCGATTTAATGGGCATCTCCTTCCCCCATCCTCTACCAGGCCACTTTCTTTTAGCTGCAGAGGCGCTTAACACACATTGGCGCCGCAATTACGGAAGAGTTGGCCACAATTGGAACTGGGCTATCCATGTCAATACTGTGGCTACAAGAGCAGGTCAGAGGCTGGGAATCCTGTGGTGAGTAACTCACCTCCTGACTCCCCCAAAGCCTGTCCACCATCTACAAGGCACAAGTCAGGAGTGTGATGGGACACTCCCCACTTGCCTGGATGAGTGCAGCTCCCACAACACTCGAGAAGCTCGACACCGTTCAGGACAAAGCAGCCCCCGCTCGATCGGCACCCCATCCACAAACATTCACTCCCTCCACCACTGACGCACAGTAGCAGCAGCGTGTGTACCATCTACAAGATGCACTGCAGCAACTCACCAAGGCTCCTTCGACAGCACCTTCCAAACCCACGACCACTACCATCTAGAAGGACAAGGGCAGCAGACACATGGGGAACACCACCACCTGGAAGTTCCCCTCTAAGTCACTCACCATTCTGACTTGGAAATATATCGGCCGTTCCTTCACTGTCGCTGGGTCAAAAGCCTGGAACTCCCTCCCTAACAGTGCTGTGGGTGTACCTACACCACAGGGGACAAAATCCTGGAACTCCACCCCTAACAGCGCTATGGGTGTACCTACACCACAGGGGACAAAATCCTGGAACTCCCTCCCTAACAGCGCTGTGGGTGTACCTACACCACACAGGGGACAAAATCCTGGAACTCCCTCCCTAACAGCCCCATGGGTGTACCTACACCACATAGGGGACAAAATCCTGGAACTCTCTGCCTAACAGCGCCGTGGGTGTACCTACACCACAGGGACAAAATCCTGGAACTCCCTCCCTAACAGCGCTGTGGGTGTACCTACACCACACAGGGGACAAAATCCTGGAACTCCGTCCCTAACAGCGCTGTGGGTGTACCTACACCACAGGAGACAAAATCCTGGAACTCCCTCCCTAACAGCACCGTGGGTGTACCTACACCACAGGGGGACTGCAGCGGTTCAAGAAGGCAGATCACCCACCACCTGGGGCAATTAGGGATGGGCAATAAATGCTGGGCCCGGCCAGTGGTGCCCACAACCCCGTGAACGAATTAAGAGAATAAAGAGTACTCGGCTGATTGAAATGGACTCACAAGTTGAGCTAAAAGAAATTCAGTATGGTGGAGATAGCGGTGTAGCGCCAATCCACTTGAGTCAGTAATCTGTAGACAGAGGGACCTCAATTCGGGGGTTCACCCTCTCAGCTTGTGGTGGGGGGGGGTTGGTCAAACACTGACCTTTGTCCCTTCGGAGTCAGCTCCACGTCCGAGACAGGGTGACCCGCCACCTCCTCCACCCCTGCTCTCCGAGGGGGAACTGGCGGCAAGGGCACCTCGCTCCCAGAAGGTAGGGCCCCTGCAAGAGAGTTCCTGCTTTGTTCAAATCTTTAGTGCTACTTGGAAGCGATTGTAGAGCGCTGCATCAGCAATGAAACCACCACCATCAGCAGGAGCTGGCCATAAACTGGGGTGTAAACATTCTACCGCACCCTGCTCTTTATCAGCCAGCTCAGAGGTTGCAGTGCTGACTATACCGAATCTGATCCTCCAGCCAACACTTACCCAGTCTGATCCTCGACTCAACACTTGCAACAAGACATAGACATGGTCAATGCACCCCCACCCCTCAACCTCCTCCAGCCGCAACACCCCTCCCTATCTCTGTAACCTCCTCCAGCCCCTACACCCCTCCCTATCTTTATAACCTCCTCCAGCCGCTACAACCCTCCCTATCTCTGTAACCTCCTCCAGCCCCTACACCCCTCCCTATCTTTATAACCTCCTCCAGCCACAACGCCCCTCCCTATCCCTGTAACCTCCTCAAGTCCCCTACACCCCTCCCTATCTCTGTAACCTCCTCCAGCCACTACACCCCTCCCTATCTCTGTAACCTCCTCCAGTCCCCTACAGCCCTCCCTATCTCTGTAACCTCCTCCAGCCCTCAACACCCCTCCCTATCTCTGTAACCTCCTCCAGCTCCTACACCCCTCCCTATCTCTGTAACCTCCTCCAGCCCACTACACCCCTCGCTATCTCTGTCACCTCCTCCCACCCCCTACACCCCTCCCTATCTCTGTAACCTCCTCCAAACCCCTACAAACCTCCCTACCTCTGTAACCTCCGCGAGCCGCCTACACCCCTCCCTATCTCTGTAACCTCCTCCAGCCCCTACACCCCTCCCTATCTCTGTAACCTCCTCCAGCCCCTACACCCCTCCCTATCTCTGTAAACTCCTCCAGCCCCTACACCCCTCCCTATCTCTGTAACCTCCTCCAGCCCCTACTCCCCTCCCTATCTCTGTAACGAGCTCCAGCCCCTACACCCCTCCCAATCTCTATAACCTCCTCCAGCCTCCTACACCCCTCCCTACTCTGTAACCTCCTCCAGCCCCTAGAACCTTCCCTATCTCTGTAACCTCCTCTAGTTCCTACAACCCTCCCTATCTCTGTAACCTCCTCCAGCCCCCTACAACACTCCCTATCTCTGTAACCTCCTCCAGCCCCTACAACCGTCCCTGTCTCCGTAACCTCCTCCAGCCCCTAAACCCCTCCATATCTCTGTAACCTCCTCCAGCCCCTACAACAGTCCCTATCTCTGTAACCTCCTCCAGCCCCTACACCCCTCCCCATCCCTGCAACCCCTTCCAGGCCCGACAACCCTCCCTATCTCTGTAACCTCCTCCAGCCCCCGACACCCCTCCCAATCACTGTAACCTCTTCCAGCCCCTACACCCCTCCCTTTCTCTGTAACGTCCTCCAGTCCCTACAGCCCTCCCTATTTCAGTAACCTCCTCCAGCCCTCAACACCCCTCAACACCCCTCCCTATCTCTGTAACCTCCTCCAGCTCCTACACCCCTCCCTATCTCTGTAACCTCCTCCAGCCCCCTACACCCCTCCCTATCTCTGTAACCTCCTCCCACCCCCTACACCCCTCCCTAACTCTGTAACCTCCTCCAGCCCCTACAACCTTCCCTACCTCTGTAAACTCCTCCAGACCCCTACAACCCTCCCAATCTCTGTAACTTCCTCCAGCTCCCTACAACCCTCCCTATCTCTGTAACCTCCTCCAGCCCCTACAACCTTCCCTATCTCTGTAACCTCCTCCAGCCCCCTACAACCCTATCTCTGTAACCTCCTCCAGACCCTACACCCATCCCTATCTATGTAACCTTCTACAGACCCCTACACCCCTCCCTATCCCTGTAACCTCCTCCAGTCCCTACACCCCTCCCTAACTCTGTAACCTCCTCCAGCCCCTACATCCCTTCCTATCCCTGTAACCTCCTCCAGCCCCTACACCCCTCCATATCTCTGTAACCTCCTCCAGCCCCTTGAAACCTCCCTATCTCTGTTACCCCCTCCAGCCCCTACAACCCTACCTATCTCTGTAACCCCCTCCAGACCCTACAACCCTCCCTATCTCTGTAACCACCGCCAGACCCTACAACCCTCCCTATCTCTGTAACCTCCTCCAGCCCCCTACAACCCTACCTATCTCCGTAACCTCCTCCAGCCAAAACAACCCTCCCTTTCTCTGTAACCTCCTCCAGTCCCCGAAAAACCCTCCCTATCTCTGCAACCTCCTCCAGCCCCTACACCCCTCCCTACCTCTGTAACACCCTCCAGCCCGCTACAACCCTCCCTATCTCTGTAACCTCCTCCAGCCAAAACAACCCTCCCTATCTCTGTAACCTCCTCCAGCCCCCTACACCCCACCCTATCACGGTAACCTCCTCCAGCCCCCTACACCCCTCCCTATCTCTGTAACCTCCTCCAGCTCCCTACAACCCTCCCTATCTCTGTAACGTCCTCCAGCCCCCTACAACCCTCCCTGTCTCCATAACCTCCTCCAGTCCCTACACCCCTCGCTATCTCTGTAACCTGCTCCAGCCCCCTACAACCCTCCCTATCTCTGTAACCTCCTCCAGCCCCTACACCCCTCCCTATCTCTGTAACGTCCTCCAGTCCCTACACTCCTCCCTATCTCTGTAACCTCCTTCAGCCCCTACACATAACCCTATCTCTGTAACCTCCTCCAGTCCCTACACCCCTCGCTATCTCTGTAACCTGCTCCAACCCCCTACAACCCTCCCTATCTCTGTAACCTCCTCCAGCCCCTACACCCCTCCCTATCTCTGTAACGTCCTCCAGCACCTACACCCCTCCCTATCTCTGTAACCTCTTCCAGTCCCTACACCCCTCCCTATCTTTGTAACCTCCTCCAGCCCCCTACACCCCTCACTATCTCTGTAACCTCCTCCAGCCCCTACACCCCTCCCGATCTCTGTAACCTCCTCCAGCCCCTACACCCCTCCCTATCTCTGTAACCTCCTCCAGCCCCAACACCCCTCCCTATCTCTGTAACCTCCTCCAGCCCCCTACACCCCTCACTATCTCTGTAACCTCCTCCAGCCCCCTACACCCCTCACTATCTCTGTAACCTCCTCCAGCCCCTACACCCCTCCCTATCTCTGTAACCTCCTCCAGCCCCTACACCCCTCCCTATCTCTGTAACCTCCTCCAGCCCCTACACCCCTCCCTATCTCTGTAACCCCCTCCAGACCCTACAACCCTCCCTAACTCTGTAACCACCTCCAGACCCTACAACCCTCCCTATCTCTGTAACCTCCTCCAGCCCCCTACAACCCTACCTATCTCCGTAACCTCCTCCAGCCAAAACAACCGTCCCTTTCTCTGTAACCTGCTCCAGTCCCCGAAAAACCCTCCCTATCTCTGTAACCTCCTCCAGCCCCTACACCCCTCCCTATCTCTGTAACACCCTCCAGCCCCCTACAACCCTCCCTATCTCTGTAACATCCACCAGCCCCTACAACCCTCAATATCTCTGTAACCCCCTCCAGACCCTATACCACTCCCTATCTCTGTAACCTCCTCCAGCCCCCTACAACCCTCCCTATCTCCGTAACCTCCTCCAGCCAAAACAACCCTTCCCATCTCTGTAACCTCCTCCAGCCCCCTACACCCCTCCCTATCACGGTAACCTCCTCCAGCCCCCTACACCCCTCACTATCTCTGTAACATCCTCCAGCTCCCTACAACCCTCCCTATCTCTGTAACCACCTCCAGCACCCTACAACCCTCCCTGTCTCCGTAACCTCCTCCAGTCCCTACACCCCTCGCTATCTCTGTAAACTGCTCCAGCCCCCTACAACCCTCCCTATCTCTGTAACCTCCTCCAGCACCTACACCCCTCCCTATCTCTGTAACCTCCTCCAGTCCCTACACCCCTCCCTATCTCTGTAACCTCCTCCAGCCCCCTACACCACTCACTATCTCTGTAACCTCCTCCAGCCCCTACACCCCTCCCTATCTCTGTAACACCCTCCAGCCCCCTACAACCCTCCCTATCTCTGTAACATCCACCAGCCCCTACAACCCTCAATATCTCTGTAACCCCCTCCAGACCCTACACCACTCCCTATCTCTGTAACCTCCTCCAGCCCCCTACAACCCTCCCTATCTCCGTAACCTCCTCCAGCCAAAACAACCCTTCCCATCTCTGTAACCTCCTCCAGCCCCCTACACCCCACCCTATCACGGTAACCTCCTCCAGCCCCCTACACCCCTCACTATCTCTGTAACCTCCTCCAGCTCCCTACAACCCTCCCTATCTCTGTAACCACCTCCAGCACCCTACAACCCTCCCTGTCTCCGTAACCTCCTCCAGTCCCTACACCCCTCGCTATCTCTGTAAACTGCTCCAGCCCCCTACAACCCTCCCTATCTCTGTAACCTCCTCCAGCACCTACACCCCTCCCTATCTCTGTAACCTCCTCCAGTCCCTACACCCCTCCCTATCTCTGTAACCTCCTCCAGCCCCCTACACCACTCACTATCTCTGTAAC
The DNA here is from genome assembly GCF_017639515.1 of Carcharodon carcharias. Lineage (NCBI taxonomy): Eukaryota > Metazoa > Chordata > Chondrichthyes > Lamniformes > Lamnidae > Carcharodon > Carcharodon carcharias. The sequence continues at coordinate 7,666,241 of NC_054493.1, read as the reverse complement.
CTCCTCCAGCCCCTACACCCCTCCCTATCTCTGTAACCTCCTCCAGCCCCTACACCCCTCCCTATCTCTGTAACCTCCTCCAGCCCCTACACCCCTCCCTATCTCTGTAAGCCCCTCCAGACCCTACAACCCTCCCTATCTATGTAACCACCTCCAGACCCTACAACCCTCCCTATCTCTGTAACCTCCTCCAGCCCCCTACAACCCTACCTATCTCCATAACCTCCTCCAGCCAAAACAACCCTCCCTTTCTCTGTAACCTCCTCCAGTCCCCGAAAAACCCTCCCTATCTCTGTAACCTCCTCCAGCCCCTACACCCCTCCCTATCTCTGTAACAGCCTCCAGCCCCCTACAACCCTCCCTATCTCTGTAACCTCCTCCAGCCCCTACAACGCTCAATATCTCTGTAACCCCCTCCAGACCCTACACCACTCCCTAAATCTGTAACCTCCTCCAGCCCCCTACAACCCTCCCTATCTCCGTAACCTCCTCCAGCCAAAACAACCCTCCCTATCTCTGTAACCTCCTCCAGCCCCCTACAACCCTCCCTATCACGGTAACCTCCTCCAGCCCCCTACACCCCTCCTTATCTCTGTAACCTCCTCCAGCTCCCTACAACCCTCCCTATCTCTGTAACGTCCTCCAGCACCGACACCCCTCCCTATCACTGTAACCTCCTCCAGCCCCCTACACCCCTCACTATCTCTGTAACCTCCTCCAGCCCCTACACACCTCCCTATCTCTGTAACCTCCTCCAGCCCCCTACACCCCTCACTATCTCTGTAACCTCCTCCAGCCCCTACACCCCGCACTATCTCTGTAACCTCCTCCAGCCTCCTACACCCCTCCCTATCTCTGTAACCTCCTCCAGCCCCTACACCCCTCCCTATCTCTGTAACCTCCTGCAGCCCCTACACCCCTCCCTATCTCTGTAACCTCCTCCAGACCCTACACCCCTCCCTATCTCTGTAACCTCCTCCAGCCCCTACACCACTCCCAATCTCTGTAACCTCCTCCAGCTCCTACACCCCTCCCTATCTCTGTAACCTCCTCCAGCCCCTACACCCCTCCCTATCTCTGTAACCTCCACCAGACCCTTAACCCCTCCCTATCTCTGTAACCCCCTCCAGCCCCTACACCCCTCCCTATCTCTGTAACCTCCACCAGCCCCCTACACCCCTCCCTATCTCTGCAACCTCCTCCAGCCCCTACACCCCTCCCTATCTCTGTAACCTCCTCCAGCCGCTACACCCCTCCCTATCTCTGTAACCCCCTCCAGCCCCTACACCCCTCCCTATCTCTGTAACCTCCTCCAGCCCCCTACACCCCTCACTATCTCTGTAACCTCCTCCAGCCCCCACACCCCTACCTATCTCTGTAACCTCCTCCAGCCCCTACACCCCTCCCTATCTCTGAAACCTCCTCCAGCCCCTACACCCCTCCCTATCTCTGTAACCTCCTCCAGCCCCTACACCCCTCCCTATCTCTGTAACCTCCTCCAGCCCCTACACCCCTATCTCTGTAAACCCCTCCAGCCCCAACACCCCTCCCTATCTGTGTAACCTCCTCCAGCCCCCTACACCCCTCACTATCTCTGTAACCTCCTCCAGCCCCTACACCCCTCCCTATCTCTGCAACCTCCTCCAGCCCCCTACAACCTTCCCTGTCTCCGTAACCTCCTCCAGTCCCTACACCCCTCGCTATCTCTGTAACCTGCTCCAGCCCCCTACGACGCTCCCTATCTCTGTAACCTCCTCCAGCCCCTACACCCCTCCCTATCTCTGTAACGTCCTCCAGCACCTACACCCCTCACTATCTCTGTAACCTCCTCCAGCCCCATACACCCCTCACTATCTCTGTAACCTCCTCCAGCCCCTACACCCCTCCCTATCTCTGTAACCTCCACCAGCCCCTACACCCCTCCCTATCTCTGCAACCTCCTCCAGCCCCTACACCCCTCCCTATCTCTGTAACCCCCTCCAGCCCCTACACCCCTCCCTATCTCTGTAACCTCCTCCAGCCCCCTACACCCCTCACTATCTCTGTAAACTCCTCCAGCCCCTACACCCCTCCCTATCTCTGTACCCTCCTCCAGCCCCTACACCCCTCCCTATCTCTGTAACCTCCTCCAGCCCCTACACCCCTCCCTATATCTGTAACCTCCTTCAGCCCCTACACCCCTCCCTATCTCTGTAACCCCCTCCAGCCCCTACACCCCTCCCTATCTCTGTAACCTCCTCCAGCCCCTACACCCCACACTATCTCTGTAACCTCCTCCAGCCCCTACACCCCTCCCTATCTCTGTAACCTCCTCCAGCCCCTACACCCCTCACTATCTCTGTAACCTCCTCCAGCCCCTACACCCCTCCCTATCTCTGTAACCTCCTCCAGCCCCCTGCACCCCTCACTATCTCTGTAACCTCCTCCAGCCCCTACACCCCTCCCTATCTCTGTAACCTCCACCAGCCCCTACACCCCTCCCTATCTCTGTAACCTCCTCCAGCCCCTACACCCCTCCCTATCTCTGTAACCCCCTCCAGCCCCTACACACCTCCCTATCTCTGTAACCTCCTCCAGCCCCCTACACCCCTCACTATCTCTGTAAACTCCTCCAGTCCCTACACCCCTCCCTATCTCTGTAACCTCCTGCAGCACCTACACCCCTCCCTATCTCTGTAACCTCCTCCAGCCCTTACACCCCTCCCTATCTCTGTAACCCCCTCCAGCCGCTACACCCCTCCCTATCTCTGTAACCTCCTCCAGCCCCTACACCCCTCCCTATCTCTGTAACACCCTCCAGCCCCCTACAACCCTCCCTATCTCTGTAACATCCACCAGCCCCTACAACCCTCAATATCTCTGTAACCCCCTCCAGACCCTATACCACTCCCTATCTCTGTAACCTCCTCCAGCCCCCTACAACCCTCCCTATCTCCGTAACGTCCTCCAGCCAAACAACCCTTCCCATCTCTGTAACCTCCTCCAGCCCCCTACACCCCTCCCTATCACGGTAACCTCCTCCAGCCCCCTACACCCCTCACTATCTCTGTAACATCCTCCAGCTCCCTACAACCCTCCCTATCTCTGTAACCTGCTCCAACACCCTACAACCCTCCCTATCTCTGTAACCTCCTCCAGTCCCTAGACCCCTCGCTATCTCTGTAAACTGCTCCAGCCCCCTACAACCCTCCCTATCTCTGTAACCTCCTCCAGCACCTACACCCCTCCCTATCTCTGTAACCTCCTCCAGCCCCTACACCCCTCCCTATCTCTGTAACCTCCTCCAGCCCCCTACACCCCTCACTATCTCTGTAACCTCCTCCAGCCCCTACACCCCTCCCTATCTCTGTAACACCCTCCAGCCCCTACACCCTCCCTATCTCTGTAACCTCCTCCAGCCCCTACACCCCTCGCTATCTCTGTAACCCCCTCCAGACCCTACACCCCTCCCTATCTCTGTAACCTCCTCCAGCCCCCTACACCCCTCCCTATCTCTGTAACCTCCTCCAGCCCCTACACCCTCCCTATCTCTGTAACCTCCTCCAGCCCACTACACCCCTCCCTATCTGTGTAACCTCCTCCAGCCCCCTACACCCCTCACTATCTCTGTAACCTCCTCCAGCCCCTACACCCCTCCCTATCTCTGTAACCTCCTCCAGCCCCCTACAACCCTCCCTGTCTCCGTAACCTCCTCCAGTCCCTACACCCCTCGCTATCTCTGTAACCTGCTCCAGCCCCCTACAACCCTCCCTATCTCTGTAACCTCCTCCAGCACCTACACCCCTCCCTATCTCTGTAACCTCCTCCAGTCCCTACACCCCTCCCTATCTCTGTAACCTCCTCCAGCCCCCTACACCACTCACTATCTCTGTAACCTCCTCCAGCCCCTACACCCCTCCCTATCTCTGTAACCTCCTCCAGCCCCTACACCCCTCCCTATCTCTGTAACCTCCTCCAGCCCCAACAAACGTCCCTATCTCTGTAACATCCTCCAGACCCTACAACCCTCCCTATCTATTTAACCACCTGCAGCCCTTACAACCCTCCCTATCTCTCTAACCTCCTCCAGCCCCTTCACCCCTTTCTATCTCTGTAACCTCCTCCAGCCCCTACAACCCTCCCTATCTCTGTAACCTCCTCCAGTCCCGAAAACCCCTCCCTATCTCTGTAACCTCCTCCAGCCCCTACACCCCTCCCTATCTCTGTAACAGCCTCCAGCCCCCTACAACCCTCCCTATCTCTGTAACCTCCTCCAGCCCCTACAACGCTCAATATCTCTGTAACCCCCTCCAGACCATACACCACTCCCTAAATCTGTAACCTCCTCCAGCCCCCTACAACCCTCCCTATCTCCGTAACCTCCTCCAGCCAAAACAACCCTCCCTATCTCTGTAACCTCCTCCAGCCCCCTACAACCCTCCCTATCACGGTAACCTCCTGCAGCCCCCTACACCCCTCCTTATCTCTGTAACCTCCTCCAGCTCCCTACAACCCTCCCTATCTCTGTAACGTCCTCCAGCACCGACACCCCTCCCTATCACTGTAACCTCCTCCAGCCCCCTACACCCCTCACTATCTCTGTAACCTCCTCCAGCCCCTACACACCTCCCTATCTCTGTAACCTCCTCCAGCCCCCTACACCCCTCACTATCTCTGTAACCTCCTCCAGCCCCTACACCCCGCACTATCTCTGTAACCTCCTCCAGCCTCCTACACCCCTCCCTATCTCTGTAACCTCCTCCAGCCCCTACACCCCTCCCTATCTCTGTAACCTCCTCCAGCCCCTACACCCCTCCCTATCTCTGTAACCTCCTCCAGCCCCTACACCCCTCCCTATCTCTGTAACCTCCTCCAGCCCCTACACCACTCCCTATCTCTGTAACCTCCTCCAGCCCCTACACCCCTCCCTATCTCTGTAACCTCCTCCAGCCCCTACACCCCTCCCTATCTCTGTAACCTCCACCAGACCCTACACCCCTCCCTATCTCTGTAACCCCCTCCAGCCCCTACACCCCTCCCTATCTCTGTAACCTCCACCAGCCCCCTACACCCCTCCCTATCTCTGTAACCTCCTCCAGCCCCTACACCCCTCCCTATCTCTGTAACCTCCTCCAGCCGCTACACCCCTCCCTATCTCTGTAACCTCCTCCAGCCCCTACACCCCTCCCTATCTCTGTAACCTCCTCCAGCCCCCTACACCCCTCACTATCTCTGTAACCTCCTCCAGCCCCTACACCCCTCCCTATCTCTGTAACCTCCTCCAGCCCCTACACCCCTCCCTATCTCTGTAACCTCCTCCAGCCCCTACACCCCTCCCTATCTCTGTAACCTCCTCCAGCCCCTACACCCCTCCCTATCTCTGTAACCTCCTCCAGCCCCCTACACCCCTCACTATCTCTGTAACCTCCTCCAGCCCCTACACCCCTCCCTATCTCTGTAACCTCCTCCAGCCCCCTACACCCCTCCCTATCTCTGTAACCTCCTCCAGCCCCTACACCCCTCACTATCTCTGTAACCTCCTCCAGCCCCTACACCCCTCCCTATCTCTGTAACCTCCTCCAGCCCCTACACCCCTCCCTATCTCTGTAACCTCCTCCAGCCCCTACACCCTCCCTATCTCTGTAACCTCCTCCAGCCCCTACACCCCTCCCTATCTCTGTAACCTCCTCCAGCCCCTACACCCCTCCCTATCTCTGTAACCTCCTCCAGCCCCTACAACCCTCCCTATCTCTGTAACCTCCTCCAGCCCCTACACCCCTCCCTATCTCTGTAACCTCCTCCAGCCCCTACACCCCTCCCTATCTCTGTAACCTCCTCCAGCCCCTACACCCCTCCCTATCTCTGTAACCTCCTCCAGCCCCTACACCCCTCCCTATCTCTGTAACCTCCTCCAGCCCCTACACCCCTCCCTATCTCTGTAACCTCCTCCAGCCCCTACACCCCTCCCTATCTCTGTAACCTCCTCCAGCCCCTACACCCCTCCCTATCTCTGTAACCTCCTCCAGCCCCTACACCCCTCCCTATCTCTGTAACCTCCTCCAGCCCCTACACCCCTCCCTATCTCTGTAACCTCCTCCAGCCCCTACACCCCTCCCTATCTCTGTAAACTCCTCCAGCCCCTACACCCCTCCCTATCTCTGGAATCTCCACCAGCCCCTCCACCCCATCCTATCACTGTAAGCTCCTCCAGCCCCTACACCCCTCACTATCTCTGTAACCTCCTCCAGCCCCTACACCCCTCCCTATCTCTGTAACCTCCTCCAGCCCCTACACCCCTCCCTATCTCTGTAACCTCCTCCAGCCCCTACACCCCTCCCTATCTCTGTAACCTCCTCCAGCCCCCTACACCCCTCACTATCTCTGTAACCTCCTCCAGCCCCTACACCCCTCCCTATCTCTGTAACCTCCTCCAGCCCCTACACCCCTCCCTATCTCTGTAACCTCCTCCAGCCCCCTACACCCCTCCCTATCTCTGTAACCTCCTCCAGCCCCTACACCCCTCCCTATCTCTGTAACCTCCTCCAGCCCCTACACCCCTCCCTATCTCTGTAACCTCCTCCAGCCCCTACACCCCTCCCTATCTCTGTAACCTCCTCCAGCCCCTACACCCCTCCCTATCTCTGTAACCTCCTCCAGCCCCTACACCCCTCCCTATCTCTGTAACCTCCTCCAGCCCCTACACCCCTCCCTATCTCTGTAACCTCCTCCAGCCCCTACACCCCTCCCTATCTCTGTAACCTCCTCCAGCCCCTACACCCCTCCCTATCTCTGTAACCTCCTCCAGCCCCTACACCCCTCCCTATCTCTGTAACCTCCTCCAGCCCCTACACCCCTCCCTATCTCTGTAACCTCCTCCAGCCCCTACACCCCTCCCTATCTCTGTAACCTCCTCCAGCCCCTACACCCCTCCCTATCTCTGTAACCTCCTCCAGCCCCTACACCCCTCCCTATCTCTGTAACCTCCTCCAGCCCCTACACCCCTCCCTATCTCTGTAACCTCCTCCAGCCCCTACACCCCTCCCTATCTCTGTAACCTCCTCCAGCCCCTACACCCCTCCCTATCTCTGTAACCTCCTCCAGCCCCTACACCCCTCCCTATCTCTGTAACCTCCTCCAGCCCCTACACCCCTCCCTATCTCTGTAACCTCCTCCAGCCCCTACACCCCTCCCTATCTCTGTAACCTCCTCCAGCCCCTACACCCCTCCCTATCTCTGTAACCTCCTCCAGCCCCTACACCCCTCACTATCTCTGTAACCTCCTCCAGCCGCTACACCCCTCCCTGTCTCTGTAACCCCCTCCAGCCCCTACACCCTCCCTATCTCTGTAACCTCCTCCAGCCCCCTACACCCCTCACTATCTCTGTAACCTCCTCCAGCCCCTACACCCCTACCTATCTCTGTAACCTCCTCCAGCCCCTACACCCCTCCCTATCTCTGTAACCTCCTCCAGCCCCTACACCCCTCCTATCTCTGTAACCTCCTCCAGCCCCTACACCCCTCCCTATCTCTGTAACCTCCTCCAGCCCCCTACACCCCTCACTATCTCTGTAACCTCCTCCAGCCCCTACACCCCTCCCTATCTCTGTAACCTCCTCCAGCCCCTACAACCCTCCCTATCTCTGTAACCTCCTCCAGCCCCTACACCCCTCGCTATCTCTGTAACCTCCCCAGCCCCCTACACCCCTCCTATCTCTGTAACCTCCTCCAGCCCCTACACCCCTCCCTATCTCTGTAACCTCCTCCAGCCCCTACACCCCTCACTATCTCTGTAACCTCCTCCAGCCCCTACACCCCTCACTATCTCTGTAACCTCCTCCAGCCCCTACACCCCTCCCTATCTCTGTAACCTCCTCCAGCCCCTACACCCCTCCCTATCTCTGTAACCCCCTCCAGCCCCTACACCCCTCCCTATCTCTGTAACCTCCTCCAGCCCCCTACACCCCTCACTATCTCTGTAAACTCCTCCAGCCCCTACACCCCTCCCTATCTCTGTACCCTCCTCCAGCCCCTACACCCCTCCCTATCTCTGTAACCTCCTCCAGCCCCTACACCCCTCCCTACATCTGTAACCTCCTTCAGCACCTACACCCCTCCCTATCTCTGTAACCCCCTCCAGCCCCTACACCCCTCCCTATCTCTGTAACCTCCTCCAGCCCCTACACCCCTCACTATCTCTGTAACCTCCTCCAGCCCCTACACCCCTCCCTATCTCTGTAACCTCCTCCAGCCCCTACACCCCTCACTATCTCTGTAACCTCCTCCAGCCCCTACACCCCTCCCTATCTCTGTAACCTCCTCCAGCCCCCTACACCCCTCACTATCTCTGTAACCTCCTCCAGCCCCCTACACCCTTCACTATCTCTGTAACCTCCTCCAGCCCCTACACCCCTCCCTATCTCTGTAACCTCCTCCAGCCCCTACACCCCTATCTCTGTAACCTCCTGCAGCCCCTACACCCCTCCCTATCTCTGTAACCTCCTCCAGCCCTTACACCCCTCCCTATCTCTGTAACCCCCTCCAGCCCCTACACCCTTCCCTATCTCTGTAACCTCCTCCAGCCCCCTACACCCCTCACTATCTCTGTAACCTCCTCCAGCCCCTACACCCCTCCCTATCTCTGTAACCTCCTCCAGACCCTACACCCCTCCCTATCTCTGTAACCTGCTCCAGCCCTCTACACCCCTCCCTATCTCTGTAACCTCCTCCAGCCCCTACACCACTCCCTATCTCTGTAACCTCCACCAGCCCCTACACCCCTCCCTATCTCTGTAACCCCCTCCAGCCCCTACACCCCTCCCTATCTCTGTAACCTCCACCAGCCCCTACACCCCTCCCTATCTCTGTAACCCCCTCCAGCCCCTACACCCCTCCCTATCTCTGTAACCTCCACCAGCCCCTACACCCCTCCCTATCTCTGTAACCTCCTCCAGCCACCTACACCCTCCCTATCTCTGTAACCTCCTCCAGCCCCTAGACCCCTCCCTATCTCTGTAACCTCCTCCAGCCCCTACACCCCTCCCTATCTCTGTAACCTCCTCCAGCCCCTACACCCCTCCCTATCTCTGTAACCTCCTCCAGCCCCTACACCCCTCCCTATCTCTGTAACCTCCTCCAGCCCCTACCCCTCCCTATCTCTGTAACCTCCTCCAGCCCCTACACCCCTCCCTATCTCTGTAACCTCCTCCAGCCCCTACACCCCTCCCTATCTCTGTAACCTCCTCCAGCCCTACACCTCCCTATCTCTGTAACCTCCTCCAGCCCCTACACCCCTCCCTATCTCTGTAACCTCCTCCAGCCCTACACCCCTCCCTATCTCTGTAACCTCCTCCAGCCCCTACAACCCCTCCCTATCTCTGTAACCTCCTCCAGCCCCTACACCCCTCCCTATCTCTGTAACCTCCTCCAGCCCCTACAACCCTCCCTATCTCTGTAACCTCCTCCAGCCCCTACACCCCTCCCTATCTCTGTAACCTCCTCCAGTCCCTACACCCCTCCCTATCTCTGTAACCTCCTCCAGCCCCTACACCCCTCCCTATCTCTGTAACCTCCTCCAGCCCCTACACCCTCCCTATCTCTGTAACCTCCTCCAGCCCCTACACCCCTCCCTATCTCTGTAACCTCCTCCAGCCCCTACACCCCTCCCTATCTCTGTAACCTCCTCCAGCCCCTACACCCTCCCTATCTCTGTAACCTCCTCCAGCCCCTACACCCTCCCTATCTCTGTAACCTCCTCCAGCCCCTACAACCCTCCCTATCTCTGTAACCTCCTCCAGCCCCTACAACCCTCCCTATCTCTGTAACCTCCTCCAGCCCCTACACCCCTCCCTATCTCTGTAACCTCCTCCAGCCCCTACACCCTCCCTATCTCTGTAACCTCCTCCAGCCCCTACACCCCTCCCTATCTCTGTAACCTCCTCCAGCCCCTACGCCCCTCCTATCTCTGTAACCTCCTCCAGCCCTACACCCCTCCCTATCTCTGTAACCTCCTCCAGCCCCTACACCCCTCCCTATCTCTGTAACCTCCTCCAGCCCCTACACCCCTCCCTATCTCTGTAACCTCCTCCAGCCCCTACACCCCTCCCTATCTCTGTAACCTCCTCCAGCCCCTACACCCCTCCCTATCTCTGTAACCTCCTCCAGCCCCTACACCCCTCCCTATCTCTGTAACCTCCTCCAGCCCCTACACCCCTCCCTATCTCTGTAACTTCCTCCAGCCTCTATACCCCTCCCTATCTCTGTAACCTCCTCCAGCCCCTACAACCCTCCCTATCTCTGTAACCACCTACAGGCGCAACACCCCTCCCTATCTCTGTAACCTCCTCCAGCCCCTACAACCCTCCCTATCTCTGTAACCTCCTCCAGCCCCTACACCCCTCACTATCTCTGTAACCTCCTCCAGCCCCTACACCCCTCCCTATCTCTGTAACCTCCTCCAGCCCCTACACCCTCCCTATCTCTGTAACCTCCTCCAGCCCCTACACCCCTCCCTATCTCTGTAACCTCCTCCAGCCCCTACACCCCTCCCTATCTCTGTAACCTCCTCCAGCCCCTACACCCCTCCCTATCTCTGTAACCTCCTCCAGCCCCTACACCCCTCCCTATCTCTGTAACCTCCTCCAGCCCCACACCCCTCCCTATCTCTGTAACCTCCTCCAGCCCCTACACCCCTCCCTATCTCTGTAACCTCCTCCAGCCCCTACAACCCTCCCTATCTCTGTAACCTCCTCCAGCCCCTACACCCCTCCCTATCTCTGTAACCTCCTCCAGCCCCTACACCCCTCCCTATCTCTGTAACCTCCTCCAGCCCCTACACCCTCCCTATCTCTGTAACCTCCTCCAGCCCCTACACCCCTCCCTATCTCTGTAACCTCCTCCAGCCCCTACACCCCTCCTATCTCTGCAACCTCCTCCAGCCCCCTACACCCTCCTATCTCTGTAACCTCCTCCAGCCCCTACAACCCTCCCTATCTCTGTAACCTCCTCCAGCCCTACACCCCTCCCTATCTCTGTAACCTCCTCCAGCCCCTACACCCCTCCCTATCTCTGTAACCTCCTCCAGCCCCTACACCCCTCCCTATCTCTGTAACCTCCTCCAGCCCCTACACCCTCCCTATCTCTGTAACCTCCTCCAGCCCCTACACACCTCCCTATCTCTGTAACCTCCTCCAGCCCCTACACCCCTCCCTATCTCTGTAACCTCCTCCAGCCCCTACACCCCTCCCTATCTCTGTAACCTCCTCCAGCCCCTACACCCCTCCCTATCTCTGTAACCTCCTCCAGCCCTACACCCCTCCCTATCTCTGTAACCTCCTCCAGCCCCTACACCCTCCCTATCTCTGTAACCTCCTCCAGCCCTACACCCCTCCCTATCTCCGTAACCTCCTCCAGACCGTACAACCCTCCCTATTTCTGTAACCTCCTCCAGTCACTACAACCCTCCCTATCCCTGTAACCTCCTCCAGCCCCTACACCCCTCCCTATCTCTGTAACCTCCTCCAGCCCCTACACCCCTCCCTATCTCTGTAACCTCCTCCAGCCCCTACACCCCTCCCTATCTCTGTAACCTCCTCCAGCCCTACACCCCTCCCTATCTCTGTAACCTCCTCCAGCCCCTACACCCCTCCCTATCTCTGTAACCTCCTCCAGCCCCTACACCCCTCACTATCTCTGTAACCTCCTCCAGGCTCTACCACCCTCCCTATCTCTGTAACCTCCTCCAGCCCCTACACCCCTCCCTATCTCTGTAACCTCCTCCAGCCCCTACACCCCTCCCTATCTCTGTAACCTCCTCCAGCCCCTACACCCCTCCCTATCTCTGTAACCTCCTCCAGCCCCTACACCCCTCCCTATCTCTGTAACCTCCTCCAGCCCCTACACCCTCCCTATCTCTGTAACCTCCTCCAGCCCCTACACCCCTCCCTATCTCTGTAACCTCCTCCAGCCCCTACACCCCTCCCTATCTCTGTAACCTCCTCCAGCCCCTACACCCCTCCCTATCTCTGTAACCTCCTCCAGCCCCTACACCCCTCCCTATCTCTGTAACCTCCTCCAGCCCCTACACCCCTCCCTATCTCTGTAACCTCCTCCAGCCCCTACATCCCTCCCTATCTCTGTAACCTCCTCCAGCCCCTACACCCCTCCATATCTCTGTAACCTCCTCCAGATCCTACACCGTACACTATCTCTTTAACCTCCTCCAGCCCCTACCCCCTCCCTGTCTCTGTAACCTCCTCCAGCCCCTACAAATCTTGGTATCTCTGTAACCTCCTCCAGCCCCTACACCACTCCCTATCTCTGTAACCTCCTCCAGCCCCTACACCCCTCCCTATCTCTGTAACCTCCTCCAGCCCCTACACCCCTCCCTATCTCTGTAACCTCCTCCAGCCCCTACATCACTCCCTATCTCTGTAAACTCTTCCAGCCCCTACACCCCTCCCTATCTCTGTAACCTCCTCCAGCCCCTACACCCCTCCCTATCTCTGTAACCTCCTCCAGCCCCTACACCCCTCCCTATCTCTGTAACCTCCTCCAGCCCCTACACCCCTCCCTATCTCTGTAACCTCCTCCAGCCTCTACACCCCTTCCTATCTCTGTAACCTCCTCCAGCGCATTCATCCCTCCCTATCTCTGTTACCTCCTCCAGCCCCTAAACCCGTCCCTATCTCTTCAACTCCTCCAGCCCCTACACCTCTTCCTATCCGTGTAACGTCCTCCAGACCCTACACCCCTCCCTATCTTTGTAACCTCCTCCAGCCCCTACACCCCTCCCTATCTCTGTAACCTCCTCCAGCCCCTACAACCCTCCCTGTCTCTGTAACCTCTCCAGCCCCTACACCCCTCCCTATCTCTGTAACCTCCTCCAGCCCTATACCCCTCCCTATCTCTGTAACCTCCTCAAGTCCGCTACAAACCTCCCTATCTCTGTACTTACTCCAGCCACTACACCCCTCCCTATCTCTGTAAACTTCTCCAGCCCCTACACCCCTCCCTATCTCTGTAACCTCCTCCAGCCCTATACCCTCCCTATCTCTGTAACTCCTCCAGCCCCTACACCCCTCCCTATCTCTGTAACCTCCTCCAGCCCCTACACCCCTCCCTATCTCTGTAACCTCCTCCAGCCCCTACACCCTCCCTATCTCTGTAACCTCCTCCAGCCCCTACACCCCTCCCTATCTCTGTAACCTCCTCCAGCCCCTACACACCTCCCTATCTCTGTAACCTCCTCCAGCCCTACACCCTCCCTATCTCTGTAACCTCCTCCAGCCCCTACACCCCTCCCTATCTCTGTAACCTCCTCCAGCCACGAGACACCTCCTTTTCTCTGTAACCTCCTCCAGCCTCTACACCCCTCCCTATCTCTGTAACCTCCTCCAGCCCCTACACCCTACCTATCTCTGTAACCTCCTCCAGCCCCTACAACCCTCCCTATCTCTGTAACCTCCTCCAGCCCCCTACACCCCTCACTATCTCTGTAACCTCCTCCAGCCCCTACACCCCTCCCTATCTCTGTAACCTCCTCCAGCCCCTACACCCCTCCCTATCTCTGTAACCTCCTCCACCCTACACCCCTCCCTATCTCTGTAACCTCCTCCAGCCCCTACACCCCTCCCTATCTCTGTAACCTCCTCCAGCCCCTACACCCCTCCCTATCTCTGTAACCTCCTCCAGCCCCTACACACCTCCCTATCTCTGTAACCTCCTCCAGCCCTCTACACCCTCCCTATCTCTGTAACCTCCTCCAGCCCTCTACACCCCTCCCTATCTCTGTAACCTCCTCCAGCCCTCTACACCCTCCCTATCTCTGTAACCTCCTGCAGCCCCTACACCCCTCCCTATCTCTGTAACCTCCTCCAGCCCCTACACACTCCCTATCTCTGTAACCGCCCCCAGCCCCTACACCCCTCCCTATCTCTGTAACCTCCTCCAGCCCCTACACCCCTCCCTATCTCTGTAACCTCCTCCAGCCCCTACACCCTCACTATCTCTGTAACCTCCTCCAGCCCCTACACCCCTCCCTATCTCTGTAACCTCCTCCAGCCCCTACAAACCCTCCCTATCTCTGTAACCTCCTCCAGACCAACACCCCTCCCTATCTCTGTAACCTCCTCCAGGTCCTACAATCCTCCCTATCTCTGTAACCTCCTCCAGCCCCTACAACACTCCCTATCTCTGTAACCTCCTCCAGCCCCTACACCCCTCCCTATCTCTGTAACTCCTCCAGCCCTACACCCTCCCTATCTCTGTAACCTCCTCCAGCCCCTACAACACTCCCTATCTCTGTAACCTCCTCCAGCCCCTACAACCCTCCCTATCTCTGTAACCTCCTCCAGCCCCTACACCCCTCCCTATCTCTGTAACCTCCTCCAGCCCCTACACCTCCCTATCTCTGTAACCTCCTCCAGCCCCTACACCCCTCCTATCTCTGTAACCTCCTCCAGCCCCTACACCCCTCCCTATCTCTGTAACCTCTCCAGCCCTACACCCTCCCTATCTCTGTAACCTCCTCCAGCCCCTACACCCTCCCTATCTCTGTAACCTCCTGCAGCCCCTACACCCCTCCCTATCTCTGTAACCTCCTCCAGCCCTACACCCCTCCCTATCTCTGTAACCTCCTCCAGCCCCTACACCCTCCCTTCTCTGTAACCTCCTCCAGCCCCTACACCCCTCCCTATCTCTGTAACCTCCTCCAGCCCTACACCCCTCCCTATCTCTGTAACCTCCTCCAGCCCCTACACCCCTCCCTATCTCTGTAACCTCCTCCAGCCCCTACACCCCTCCCTATCTCTGTAACCTCCTCCAGCCCCTACACCCCTCCCTATCTCTGTAACCTCCTCCAGCCCCTACACCCCTCCCTATCTCTGTAACCTCCTCCAGCCCCTACACCCCTCCCTATCTCTGTAACCTCCTCCAGCCCCTACACCCCTCCCTATCTCTGTAACCTCCTCCAGCCCCTACACCCCTCCCTATCTCTGTAACCTCCTCCAGCCCCTACACCCCTCCCTATCTCTGTAACCTCCTCCAGCCCCTACAACCCTCCCTATCTCTGTAACCTCCTCCAGCCCCTACACCCCTCCCTATCTCTGTAACCTCCTCCAGCCCCTACACCCCTCCCTATCTCTGTAACCTCCTCCAGCCCCTACACCCCTCCCTATCTCTGTAACCTCCTCCAGCCCCTACAACCCTCCCTATCTCTGTAACCTCCTCCAGCCCCTACACCCCTCCCTATCTCTGTAACCTCCTCCAGCCCCTACACCCCTCCCTATCTCTGTAACCTCCTCCAGCCCCTACACCCCTCCCTATCTCTGTAACCTCCTCCAGCCCCTACACCCCTCCCTATCTCTGTAACCTCCTCCAGCCCCTACACCCTCCTATCTCTGTAACTCCTCCAGCCCCTACACCCCTCCCTATCTCTGTAACCTCCTCCAGCCCCTACACCCCTCCCTATCTCTGTAACCTCCTCCAGCCCCTACACCCCTCCCTATCTCTGTAACCTCCTCCAGCCCCTACACCCCTCCCTATCTCTGTAACCTCCTCCAGCCCCTACACCCCTCCCTATCTCTGTAACCTCCTCCAGCCCCTACAACCCTCCCTATCTCTGTAACCTCCTCCAGCCCCTACACCCCTCCTATCTCTGTAACCTCCTCCAGCCCCTACACCCCTCCCTATCTCTGTAACCTCCTCCAGCCCTACACCCCTCCCTATCTCTGTAACCTCCTCCAGCCCCTACACCCCTCCCTATCTCTGTAACCTCCTCCAGCCCCTACACCCCTCCCTATCTCTGTAACCTCCTCCAGCCCCTACACCCTCCCTATCTCTGTAACCTCCTCCAGCCCCTACACCCCTCCCTATCTCTGTAACCTCCTCCAGCCCCTACACCCCTCCCTATCTCTGTAACCTCCTCCAGCCCCTACACCCCCCTATCTCTGTAACCTCCTCCAGCCCCCCTACCCCTCCCTATCTCTGTAACCTCCTCCAGCCCCTACACCCTCCCTATCTCTGTAACCTCCTCCAGCCCCTACACCCCTCCCTATCTCTGTAACCTCCTCCAGCCCCTACACCCTCCCTATCTCTGTAACCTCCTCCAGCCCCTACACCCTCCCTATCTCTGTAACCTCCTCCAGCCCCTACACCCCTCCTATCTCTGTAACCTCCTCCAGCCCCTACAACCCTCCCTATCTCCCCCCCCCACCCCTGTAACCTCTCTCCAGCCCCTACACCCCTCCCTATCTCTGTAACCTCCACCAGCCCCTACACCCATCCCTATCTCTGTAACCTCCTCCAGCCCCTACACCCCTCCTATCTCTGTAACCTCCTCCAGGCCCTACACACTCCCTATGTCTGTAAACTCCTCCAGCCCCTACACCCCTCCCTTTCACTGTAACCACCTCCAGTCACCTACACTACTCCCTATCTCTGTAATCTCCTCCAGCCCCTACATCCCTCCCTATTTCTGTAAACACCTCAAGCCACCTACACCCTCCCTATCTCTGTAACCTCCTCCAGCCCTACCCCTCCCTATCTCTGTAACCTCCTCCAGCCCCTACACCCCTCCCTATCTCTGTAACCTCCTCCAGCCCCTACACCCTCCCTATCTCTGTAACCTCCTCCAGCCCCTACACCCTCCCTATCTCTGTAACCTCCTCAGCCCTACACCCCTCCCTATCTCTGTAACCTCCTCCAGCCCCTACACCCTCCCTATCTCTGTAACCTCCTCCAGCCCCTACACCCTCCCTATCTCTGTAACCTCCTCCAGCCCCTACACCCCTCCCTATCTCTGTAACCTCCTCCAGCCCCTACACCCCTCCCTATCTCTGTAACCTCCTCCAGCCCCTACACCGTTATCTCTGTAACCTCCTCCAGCCCCTACCACCTCCCTATCTCTGTAACCTCCTCCAGCCCCTACACCCCTCCCTATCTCTGTAACCTCCTCCAGCCCCTACACCCCTCCCTATCTCTGTAACCTCCTCCAGCCCCTAAACCCCTCCCTATCTCTGTAACCTCATCCAGCCCCCTACACCCCTCCCTATCTCTGTATCCTCCTACAGCCCCTAAACCCTCCCTATCTCTGTAACCTCCTCCAGCCACTACACCCCTCCCCTCTCTGTAACCTCCTCCTGCACCTACACCCCTCCCTATCTCTGTAACCTCCTCCAACCCTACACCCCTCCCTATCTCTGTAACCTCCTCCAGCCCTACACCCTCCCTATCTCTGTAACTCCTCCAGCCCCTACACACCCTCCCTATCTCTGTAACCTCCTCCAGCCCCTACACCCCTCCCTATCTCTGTAACCTCCTCCAGCCCTACACCCTCCCTATCTCTGTAACCTCCTCCAGCCCCTACACCCTCCCTATCTCTGTAACCTCCTCCAGCCCCTACACCTCCCTATCTCTGTAACCTCCTCCAGCCCCTACACCCTCCCTATCTCTGTAACCTCCTCCAGCCCCTACACCCTCCCTATCTCTGTAACCTCCTCCAGCCCCTACAACCTCCCTATCTCTGTAACCTCCTCCAGCCCTAACCCCTCCCTATCTCTGTAACCTCCTCCAGCCCCTACACCCTCCCTATCTCTGTAACCTCCTCCAGCCTACACCCCTCCCTATCTCTGTAACCTCCTCCAGCCCTACACCCTCCCTATCTCTGTAACCTCCTCCAGCCCCTACACCCCTCCCTATCTCTGTAACCTCCTCCAGCCCTACACCCTCCCTATCTCTGTAACCTCCTCCAGCCCCTACACCCTCCCTATCTCTGTAACCTCCTCCAGCCCCTACACCCTCCCTATCTCTGTAACCTCCTCCAGCCCCTACACCCCTCCTGATCACTGTAACCTACTCCAGCTTCTACACCTCCCTATCTCTGTAACTCCTCCAGCCCCTACACCTCTCCCTTTATCTGTAACCTCGTCGAGCCCCTAAACCGATCCCTATCTCTGTAACCTCCTCCAGCCCCTACACCCCTCCCTATCTCTGTAACCTCCTCCAGCCCCTACACCCTCCCTATCTCTGTAACCTCCTCCAGCCTCTACACCCCCCTATCTCTGTAACCACCTCCAGCCCCTACACCCCTCCCTGTCTCTATAACCTCCTCTAGCCCCTACACCCCTCCCCATCTCTGTAACCTCCTCCAGCTACGACAACCCACCCTATCTCTGTAACCCCCTGCAACCTCCCTATCTCTGTAACCTCCTCCAGCCCCTACACCCCTCCCTATCTCTGTAACTCCTCCAGCCCCTACACCCCTCCCTATCTCTGTAACCTCCTCCAGCCCCTACACCCCTCCCTATCTCTGTAACCTCCTCCAGACCCTACACCCTCCCTATCTCTGTAACCTCCTCCAGCCCCTACACCCTCCCTATCTCTGTAACCTCCTCCAGCCCTACACCTCCCTATCTCTGTAACCTCTCCAGCCCCTACACCCCTATCTATCTCTGTAACATCCTACAGCCCCTACACCCCTCCCTATCTCTGTAACTCCTCCAGCCCCTACAAAACTCCCTATCTCTGTAACCTCCTCCAGCCCTACACCCTCCCTATCTCTGTAACCTCCTCCAGTCCCTAACCTACACCCCCCTCCCTATCTCTGTAACCTCCTCCAGCCCTACAACCCTCCCTATCTCTGTAACCTCCTCCAGCCCTACACCCCTCCCTATCTCTGTAACCTCCTCCAGCCCCTACACCCCTCCCTATCTCTGTAACCTCCTCCAGCCCCTACACCCCTCCCTATCTCTGTAACCTCCTCACCCCCCTACACCCTCCCTATCTCTGTAACCTCCTCCAGCCCCTACACCCCTCCCTATCTCTGTAACCTCCTCCAGCCCCTACAACCCTCCCTATCTCTGTAACTCCTCCAGCCCTACACCGTCCCGATCTCTGTAACCTCCTCCAGCCTCCTACACCCCTCCCTATCTCTGTAACCTCCTCCACACCTCTAAACCATCCATATATCTGTAAGCACCTCCAACCCCTACACCCCTCGCTATCGCTGTAACCTCCTCCAGCCGCGACAACGTTCCCTATCTCTGTAACTCTCTCCAGCCCCTACATCCTCCCTCTGTGACCTCCTCCAGCCCCTACACCCTCCCTATCTCTGTAACCTCCTCCAGCCCCTACACCCTCCCTATCTCTGTAACCTCCTCCAGCCCCTACAACCCTCCCTATCTCTGTAACCTCCTCCAGCCCCTACACCCCTCCCTATCTCTGTAACCTCCTCCAGCCCCTACACCCCTCCCTATCTCTGTAACCTCCTCCAGCCCCTACAACCTCCCTATCTCTGTAACCTCCTCCAGCCCCTACACCCCTCCCTATCTCTGTAACCTCCTCCAGCCCTACACCCCTCCCTATCTCTGTAACCTCCTCCAGCCCCTACACCCTCCCTATCTCTGTAACCTCCTCCAGCCCCTACACCCCTCCCTATCTCTGTAACCTCCTCCAGCCCCCTACAACCCTCCCTATCTCTGTAACCTCCTCCAGCCCTGCACTGCTCCCTATCTCTGTAAACTCCTCCAGCCCCTACAACCCTCCCTATCTCTGTAACCTCCTCCAGCCCTACTCCCCTCCCTAACTCTGTAACCTCCTCCAGCCCCTACAACCCTCCCTATCTCTGTAACCTCCTCCAGCCCCTACACCCCTCCCTATCTCTGTAACCTCCTCCTGCCTCTACATCCCTCCATCTCCTTGTAAACTCCTCCAACCCTACACCTCTCTCTATGTAACCTCCTCCAGCCCCTACAACCATCCTATCTCTGTAACCTCCTCCAGCCCCTACACCCATCCCTATCTCTGTAACCTCCTCCAGCCCCTACACCCCTCCTATCTCTGTAACCTCCTCCAGGCCCTACACACCTCCCTATCTCTGTAAACTCCTCCAGCCCCTACACCCGTCCCTTTCACTGTAACCTCCTCCAGACCCTACACCACACCCTATCTCTGAAACCTGCTCCAGCACCTACACCCCTCCCTAACTCAGTAACTTCCTCCAGCCATATACACCCCTATCTATCTCTGTAACATCCTCCAGCCCCTACAACACTCCCTATCTCTGTAACTCCTCCAGCCCCTACAAAACTCCCTATCTCTGTAACCTCCTCCAGCCCCTACACCCTCCCTATCTCTGTAACCTCCGCCAGCCCCTACACCCCTCCCTATCTCTGTAACCTCCTCCAGCCCCTACATTCTTCCTATCTCTGTAACCTCCTCCAGCCCCTACACCCTCCCTATCTCTGTAACCTCCTCCAGCCTCTACACCCTCCCTATCTCTGTAACCTCCTCCAGCCCTACACCCTCCCTATCTCTGTAAACTCCTCCAGCCCCTACACCCTCCCTATCTCTGTAACCTCCTCCAGCCCCTACACCCTCCCTATCTCTGTAACCTCCTCCAGCCCCTACACCCCTCCCTATCTCTGTAACCTCCTCCAGCCCCTACACCCTCCCTATCTCTGTAACTCCTCCAGCCCCTACAACCCCTCCCTATCTCTGTAACTCCTCCAGCCCTACACCCTCCCTATCTCTGTAACCTCCTCCAGCCCTACACCCCTCCCTATCTCTGTAACCTCCTCCAGCCCCTACACCCCTCCCTATCTCTGTAACCTCCTCCAGCCCCTACACCCTCCCTATCTCTGTAACCTCCTCCAGCCCCTACACCCCTCCCTATCTCTGTAACCTCCTCCAGCCCCTACACCCTCCCTATCTCTGTAACTCCTCCAGCCCCTACACCCTCCCTATCTCTGTAACCTCCTCCAGCCCCTACACCCCTCCCTATCTCTGTAACCTCCTCCAGCCCCTACACCCCTCCCTATCTCTGTAACCTCCTCCAGCCCCTACAACCCTCCCTATCTCTGTAACCTCCTCCAGCCCCTACACCCTATCTCTGTAACCTCCTCCAGCCCCTACACCCCTCCCTATCTCTGTAACCTCCTCCAGCCCTACACCCCTCCCTATCTCTGTAACCTCCTCCAGCCCCTACACCCCTCCCTATCTCTGTAACCTCCTCCAGCCCCTACCCCCTCCCTATCTCTGTAACCACCTCCAGCCCTACACCCCTCCCTATCTCTGTAACCTCCTCCAGCCCCTACACCCCTCCCTATCTCTGTAACCTCCTCCAGCCCCTACACCCCTCCCTATCTCTGTAAACTCCTCCAGCCCCTACAACCCTCCCTATCTCTGTAACCTCCTCCAGCACCGACACCCCTCCCTATCTCTGTAACTCCTCCAGCCCCTACACCCCTCCCTATCTCTGTAACCTCCTCCAGCCCCTACACACCCTCCCTATCTCTGTAACCTCCTCCAGACCCTACACCCCTCCCTATCTCTGTAACCTCCTCCAGCCCTACACCCTCCCTATCTCTGTAACCTCCTCCAGCCCCTACACCCCTCCCTATCTCTGTAACCTCCTCCAGCCCCTACACCCCTCCCTATCTCTGTAACCTCCTCCAGCCCCTACACCCCTCCCTATCTCTGTACCTCCTCCAGCCCCTACACCCCTCCCTATCTCTGTAACCTCCTCCAGCCCCTACACCCCTCCTATCTCTGTAACCTCCTCCAGCCCTACACACCCTCCCTATCTCTGTAACCTCCAACAGCCCCTACACCCCTCCCTATCTCTGTAACCTCCTCCAGCCCCTACACCCCAATCTCTGTAACCTCCTCCAGCCCCTACACCCCTATCTCTGTAACCTCCACCAGCCCCTACACCACTCCCTATCTCTGTAACCACCTCCAGTCCCTACACCCCTCCCTATCTCTGTAACCTCCTCCAGCCCCTACACCCCTCCCTATCTCTGTAACCTCCTCCAGCCCCTACACCCCTCCCTATCTCTGTAACCTCCTCCAGCCCTACACCCTCCCTATCTCTGTAACCTCCTCCAGCCCCTACACCCTCCCTATCTCTGTAACCTCCTCCAGCCCCTACACCCCTCCCTATCTCTGTAACCTCCTCCACCCTACACCCCTCCCTATCTCTGTAACCTCCTCCAGCCCCTACACCCTCCCTATCTCTGTAACCTCCTCCAGCCCCTACACCCCTCCCTATCTCTGTAACCTCCTCCAGCCCCTACACCCCTCCCTATCTCTGTAACCTCCTCCAGCCCTACACCCCTCCCTATCTCTGTAACCTCCTCCAGCCCCTACACCCTCCCTATCTCTGTAACCTCCTCCAGCCCCTACAACCCTCCCTATCTCTGTAACTCCTCCAGCCCCTACACCTCCCTATCTCTGTAACCTCCTCCAGCCCTACACCCCTCCCTATCTCTGTAACCTCCTCCAGCCCCTACACCCTCCCTATCTCTGTAACCTCCTCCAGCCCCTACAACCCTCCCTATCTCTGTAACCTCCTCCAGCCCCTACACCCCTCCCTATCTCTGTAACCTCCTCCAGCCCCTACAACCCTCCCTATCTCTGTAACCTCCTCCAGCCCCTACACCCCTCCCTATCTCTGTAACCTCCTCCAGCCCCTACACCCTCCCTATCTCTGTAACCTCCTCCAGCCCCTACACCCTCTCCTATCTCTGTAACCTCCTCCAGCCCCTACACCCTCCCTATCTCTGTAACCTCCTCCAGCCCCTACACCCCTCCCTATCTCTGTAACCTCCTCCAGCCCCTACACCCCTCCCTATCTCTGTAACCTCCTCCAGCCCCTACACCCTCCTATCTCTGTAACCTCCTCCAGCCCCTACACCCTCCCTATCTCTGTAACCTCCTCCAGCCCCTACACCCCTCCCTATCTCTGTAACCTCCTCCAGCCCCTACACCCCTCCCTATCTCTGTAACTCCTCCAGCCCCTACACCCCTCCCTATCTGTAACCTCCTCCAGCCCCTACACCCCTCCCTATCTCTGTAACCTCCTCCAGCCCCTACACCCTCCCTATCTCTGTAACCTCCTCCAGCCCCTACACCCTCCCTTCTCTGTAACCTCCTCCAGCCCCTTACACCCTCCCTATCTCTGTAACCTCCTCCAGCCCCTACAACCCTCCCTATCTCTGTAACCTCCTCCAGCCCCTACACCCCTCCTATCTCTGTAACCTCCTCCAGCCCCTAAACGCCTCCCTATCTCTGTAACCTCCTCCAGAACCTACACGCCTCCCTATCTCTGTAACCTCCTCCAGCCCCTACACCCCTCCCTATCTCTGTAACCTCCTCCAGCCCCTACACCCCTCCCTATCTCTGTAAACTTCTCCAGCCCCTACACCCCTCCCTATCTCTGTAACCTCCTCCAGCCCTATACCCCTCCCTAAGTCTGTAACCACCTCCAGCCCCTACACCCCTCCCTATCTCTGTAACCTCCTCCAGACCCTACACGCCTCCCTATCTCTGTAACCTCCTCCAGCCCCTACACCCTCCCTATCGCTGTAACCTCCGCCAGCCCTACACCCCTCCCTATCTCTGTAACCTCCTCCAGCCCCTACAACCCTCCCTATCTCTGTAACCTCCTCCAGCCCTACACCCATCCCTATCTCTGTAACCTCCTCCAGCCCTACACCCCTCCCTATCTCTGTAACCTCCTCCAGCCCCTACAACCCTCCCTATCTCTGTAACTCCTCCAGCCCCTACACCCCTCCCTATCTCTGTAACCTCCTCCAGCCCCTACACCCCTCCCTATCTCTGTAACCTCTCCAGCCCCTACACCCCTCCCTATCTCTGTAACCTCCTCCAGCCCCTACACCCTCCCTATCTCTGTAACCTCCTCCAGCCCCTACACCCCTCCCTATCTCTGTAACCTCCTCCAGCCCCTACACCCTCCCTATCTCTGTAACCTCCTCCAGCCCTACACCCTCCCTATCTCTGTAACCTCCTCCAGCCCCTACACCCTCCCTATCTCTGTAACCTCCTCCAGCCCCTACACCCTCCCTATCTCTGTAACCTCCTCCAGCCCTACACCCTCCCTATCTCTGTAACCTCCTCCAGCCCCTACAACCCTCCCTATCTCTGTAACCTCCTCCAGCCCCTACACCCCTCCCTATCTCTGTAACCTCCTCCAGCCCCTACACCCTCCCTATCTCTGTAACCTCCTCCAGCCCCTACACCCCTCCCTATCTCTGTAACCTCCTCCAGCCCCTACACCCCTCCCTATCTCTGTAACCTCCTCCAGCCCCTACACCCTCCCTATCTCTGTAACCTCCTCCAGCCCCTACACCCCTCCCTATCTCTGTAACCTCCTCCAGCCCTACACCCTCCCTATCTCTGTAACCTCCTCCAGCCCCTACACCCCTCCCTATCTCTGTAACCTCCTCCAGCCCCTACACCCTCCCTATCTCTGTAACCTCCTCCAGCCCCTACACCCTCCCTATCTCTGTAACCTCCTCCAGCCCCTACACCCCTCCCTATCTCTGTAACCTCCTCCAGCCCTACACCCTCCCTATCTCTGTAACCTCCTCCAGCCCCTACAACCCTCCCTATCTCTGTAACCTCCTCCAGCCCCTACACCCTCCCTATCTCTGTAACCTCCTCCAGCCCCTACACCCTCCCTATCTCTGTAACCTCCTCCAGCCCCTACACCCTCCCTATCTCTGTAACTCCTCCAGCCCCTACACCCTCCCTATCTCTGTAACCTCCTCCAGCCCCTACAACCCTCCCTATCTCTGTAACTCCTCCAGCCCCTACACCCCTCCCTATCTCTGTAACCTCCTCCAGCCCTACACCCTCCCTATCTCTGTAACCTCCTCCAGCCCCTACACCCCTCCCTATCTCTGTAACCTCCTCCAGCCCCTACACCCCTCCCTATCTCTGTAACCTCCTCAGCCCCTACACCCCTCCTATCTCTGTAACCTCCTCCAGCCCCTACACCCCTCCCTATCTCTGTAACCTCCTCCAGCCCCTACACCTCCCTATCTCTGTAACCTCCTCCAGCCCCTACACCCCTCCCTATCTCTGTAACCTCCTCCAGCCCCTACACCCCTCCCTATCTCTGTAACCTCCTCCAGCCCCTACACCCTCCCTATCTCTGTAACCTCCTCCAGCCCTACACCCCTCCCTATCTCTGTAACTCCTCCAGCCCCTACAACCCTCCCTATCTCTGTAACCTCCTCCAGCCTACAACCCTCCTATCTCTGTAACCTCCTCCAGCCCTACACCCTCCCTATCTCTGTAACCTCCTCCAGCCCCTACACCCCTCCCTATCTCTGTAACTCCTCCAGCCCCTACACCCTCCCTATCTCTGTAACCTCCTCCAGCCCCTACGACCCTCCCTATCTCTGTAACCTCCTCCAGCCCCTGCAACCCTCCCTATCTCTGTAACCTCCTCCAGCCCCTACACCTCCCTATCTCTGTAACCTCCTCCAGCCCCTACACCCTCCCTATCTCTGTAACCTCCTCCAGCCCCTACACCCCTCCCTATCTCTGTAACTCTCTCTCCCCTACACCCTCCCTATCTCTGTAACCTCCTCCAGCCCTACACCCTCCCTATCTCTGTAACCTCCTCCAGCCCCTACACCCCTCCCTATCTCTGTAACCTCCTCCAGCCCCTACACCCTCCCTATCTCTGTAACCTCCTCCAGCCCTACACCCCTCCCTATCTCTGTAACCTCCTCCAGCCCTACACCCTCCCTATCTCTGTAACCTCCTCCAGCCCCTACACCCTCCTATCTCTGTAACCTCCTCCAGCCCCTACACCCCTCCCTATCTCTGTAACCTCCTCCAGCCCCTACACCCCTCCCTATCTCTGTAACCTCCTCCAGCCCTACACCCCTCCCTATCTCTGTAACCTCCTCCAGCCCCCTACACCCTATCTCTGTAACCTCTCCAGCCCCTACACCCTCCCTATCTCTGTAACTCCTCCAGCCCTACAACCCTCCCTATCTCTGTAACCTCCTCCAGCCCCTACACCCCTCCTATCTCTGTAACCTCCTCCAGCCCTACACCCCTCCCTATCTCTGTAACCTCCTCCAGCCCCTACACCCCTCCCTATCTCTGTAACCTCCTCCAGCCCCTACACCCCTCCCTATCTCTGTAACCTCCTCCAGCCCCTACACCCTCCCTATCTCTGTAAACTCCTCCACCCTACACCCTCCCTATCTCTGTAACCTCCTCCAGCCCTACACCCCCCCTCTAACCCTCCCCCCCCTCTCCCCCCCCCTCCCTCCCCCCCTCCCTCCTCCCTCCTCCCTCCCTATCTCTGTAACCTCCTCCAGCCCCTACCCCCTCCCTATCTTTGTAACCTCTTCCATCCCCTACACACCTCCCTATCCCTGTAACCTCCTTCAGCCCTATACCCCTCCCTATCTCTGTAACCAACTCCAGCCGCTACACACCTCCCTATCTCTGTAACCTCCTCCAGCACGTACAACCCTCCCTATCTCTGTAACCCCCTCCAGCCCCTACACCTCTCCCTATCTCTATAACCTCCTCCAGCCCCTACACCCCTCCCAATCTCTGTAACGTCCTCCAGCCCCTACAACCCTCCCTATCTCTGTAACCTCCTCCAGCCCCTACACCCTCCCTATCTCTGTAACCTCCTCCAGCCCTACACCCCTCCCTATCTCTGTAACCTCCTCAGCCCCTACACCCTCCCTATCTCTGTAACCTCCTCCAGCCCCTACACCCTCCCTATCTCTGTAAACTCCTCCAGCCCCAACCCCTCCCTATCTCTGTAACCTCCTCCAGCCCTACAACCCTCCCTTCTCTGTAACTCCTCCAGCCCTACACCCCTCCCTATCTCTGTAACCTCCTCCAGCCCCTACACCCTCCCTATCTCTGTAACCTCCTCCAGCCCTACACCCCTCCCTATCTCTGTAACCTCCTCCAGCCCTACACCCTCCCTATCTCTGTAACCTCCTCCAGCCCCTACACCCCTCCCTATCTCTGTAACCTCCTCCAGCCCTACACCCTCCCTATCTCTGTAACCTCCTCCAGCCCTAACCCTCCCTATCTCTGTAACCTCCTCCAGCCCTACACCCCTCCCTATCTCTGTAACCTCCTCCAGCCCCTACACCCTCCCTATCTCTGTAACTCCTCCAGCCCCTACACCCCTCCCTATCTCTGTAACCTCCTCCAGCCCTACACCCCTCCCTATCTCTGTAACCTCCTCCAGCCCTACACCCCTCCCTATCTCTGTAACCTCCTCCAGCCCTACACCCCTCCCTATCTCTGTAACCTCTCCAGCCCCTACACCCCTCCCTATCTCTGTAACTCCTCCAGCCCCTACACCCCTCCCTATCTCTGTAACCTCCTCCAGCCCCTACACCCTCCCTATCTCTGTAACCTCCTCCAGCCCCTACAACCCTCCTATCTCTGTAACCTCCTCCAGCCCTACAACCCTCCCTATCTCTGTAACCTCCTCCAGCCCTACACCCCTCCCTATCTCTGTAACCTCCTCCAGCCCTACACCCCTCCCTATCTCTGTAACCTCCTCCAGCCCCTACACCCCTCCCTATCTCTGTAACCTCCTCAGCCCCTACACCCTCCCTATCTCTGTAACCTCTCAGCCCCTACACCCCTCCCTATCTCTGTAACCTCCTCCAGCCCCTACACCCTCCCTATCTCTGTAACCTCCTCCAGCCCTACACCCTCCCTATCTCTGTAACCTCCTCCAGCCCCTACACCCCCTATTCTCTGTACCTCCTCCAGCCCTACACCCCTCCCTATCTCTGTAACCTCCTCCAGCCCCTACAACCCTCCCTATCTCTGTAACCTCCTCCAGCCCTACACCCCTCCCTATCTCTGTAACTCCTCCACCCCCTAAACCTCCCTATCTCTGTAACCTCCTCCAGCCCCTACACCCCTCCTATCTCTGTAACCTCCTCCAGCCCCTACACCCTCCCTATCTCTGTAACCTCCTCCAGCCCTACAACTCCCTGACCTCTCCAGGTAACTCATCCAGCCACCTCTGCCCTCACCTTTCTCTGTTTCCTCCTCCAGCCCATACAACCCTCTATCTCTGTAACCTCCTCCAGCCCCTACACCCCTCCCTATCTCTGTAACCTCTCCAGCCCCTACACCCTCCCTATCTCTGTAACCTCCTCCAGCCCCTACACCCTCCCTATCTCTGTAACTCCTCCAGCCCTTACACCCTCTCCTATCTCTGTAACCTCCTCCAGCCCCTACACATCCTCCCTATCTC
Source organism: Carcharodon carcharias (assembly GCF_017639515.1). Taxonomy (NCBI): domain Eukaryota; kingdom Metazoa; phylum Chordata; class Chondrichthyes; order Lamniformes; family Lamnidae; genus Carcharodon; species Carcharodon carcharias. Next base: position 7,638,196 of record NC_054493.1, on the reverse strand, counting down.
TGTAACCTCCTCCAGCCCCTACTCCCTCCCTATCTCTGTAACTCCTCCAGCCCCTACACCCCTCCTATCTCTGTAACCTCCTCCAGCCC